>NC_134361.1:214203526-214266026 GCF_048569485.1 Anomaloglossus baeobatrachus | reverse complement strand
ATCACTATGGGGAGATAAGGTATTCACACCAGTGACTATGCAAGGGGAATACATGAAATAGCAGAAACTGCTGTGTGAATACTGACTTGAAAAATCCAATAGCTATATGTAAGAGTGAAAATGTGAAAAATGGAATCTGCATTACTACAGGTACAGGTACAGGTACAGACACAGGGAAAGAGACAGACACAGGGAAAGAGACAGAGGGAAAGAGGGAAAGAGACAGACACAGGGAAAGAGACAGAGGGAAAGAGGGGGAAAGAGACACACAGGGAAAGAGAGGGAAAGAGACAGACAGGGAAAGTGACAGAGATAGATAGACAGACAGGGAAAGAGACAGAGATAGCCAGAGACAGGGAAAGAGATAGAGAGAGACAGAGAGATATGTACAGAGGGGGAGACAGACAGAGAATGGGAGGGAAACAGAGAGACAGTTACTATCCCGGGCGTTAATACATTCTATTTATACATTCTATCCCGGGAATGTTAATACATTCTATTTTGTTAACAACAGTTATTAACCCGGGCGAAGCCAAGTAGTACAGCTAGTATTCCATAAAAGATGAGAAAAAGCAAGTATAAGATGAAGGACGAGATTAAAAAGGTGCCCAAACAGTTCATGCTGCCGTCAGTGACTTTAAATGGTTAAAAATCAGCGATCAGAGCCGTCTCCAATCACTTCTGCTGGGTTAATGTCGCCAGAGCTATCTATAAAACCAATACAATTCTAAATACCCTTAGCCACCACTAGAGGGAGCTCACTGTCACCACTTATTTGTATGAATACTTTGTGTGCTGTGAGCTCCCTCTAGTGGTGGCTGCCGGAAGCTAAAATTGTATTGTTTAACCCTTTGACGGTTAAGAGCTCTGCATTAGGGAAAAACCAGAAGGCCGACGTCCGTAAGGATAATTCAAGAAATCAACACAGGACAGATTAACTCAACGTGATCTTTACTGGAGCCAATGAGAAAACTTTTACAGGCGGTTCAAGAGAACTGTATGTGTACTGGTATATGCAAAATCAAAAATAAAAATATATATATATATAATTGGCAATTATTTCACAGTTTTGCTAAAAATGATGAATGGTCACAGGGAATGGAGCCAGCAGTGGATTTTGGAATGATACGGATTAGACAACTGCATAAAAGGCAACTCCCTCAAACACAGCAGCCTTGGAAATCCCTCCCTTTGTAAATAAGGGAAGTCCCCAGTCATGACCCGTACAGTGTTTTGCACTCCTATTAACCCTATGGAATGACAGCCTGCAGTACCCACCACCACCACCGGTGTCACTAGTGAGCACAAGGTGTGACGCTTCCATGTTTAACCAACAGGGGGAGAAGTATTATTTTTATATATTCCTTATTGGCCCAAGAGGAAGGCGCGAAGCCTGTAAACGAGGAGTTAATATATACATATGCACATATATACAATAAATCACCCAAATACGTCACCCCTCACCCAAATAAACAATCTCTCTCTATATATACAGATAATAAATGTGAATATATTAGAAGACCCCTCTCATAACGGATAAAGCCGGACCCCCGTCATCCTTCTATGGGGCGCAGTGACTATCTCCTGAATTGCACTTTACCAGTAATGGCCACTTTGGTTAATGAGGAGTAATCTGGGGGCAGATAGACCCTGATTGGACCCCCCCAGTCCATCCTCTGCAGCCCCCAGCTGCAATACATAATGGACTGTGTACACATTGCCTCCCATAGCGTCAGTATTGGGGGTCTCACATTGGTTTGGCTCAGTACATAAGTAACATCATCCCCAAACTTACAAAATGGGGTCCTCATTTATTTACCACGTCCCCCAAAAAAGCGTCTAAAGTATCCAGCTTCCCCGCATATGACATTTTGGGCGCTACTGTCCCTTTAAATCAGTGGACTATTCCCCGTCCAGTACTATCCATAAAAGGGTTTGGACGCCCCATCTTTTGCCCCCCGTATTTACACGTCACAGCTATAGTGGGATTTAGTCACAGTGTTCCCCAGAAATCGAGCGGGACGGCTTCCTGGCCTGACAAATACGCAAACTTGGGGGGGGGGGGGGGGGGGGAGTTTGCCAAAAGCTCATTTCTTAAATGTCGTCATTCCTGAGTTATAAAATGAAAAAAAGAAAAAAAAAAAAAGTTTTACCGATCAGTGGATGTTACAAAAGGTCCAGAATTCAGCCCTAATATTTATAAGGCAATTTTATAGGGGTCAGAGCTCTAAATCCCCTATACACAGCCACAGAGACACATACCACCACTAGGGGGAGCTCCCTGTATACAGAGATACATGATAAGATCCTGTCTGCAGCCACCACTAGGGGGAGCGCCCTGTATACAGAGATACATGATAAGATCCTGTCTGCAGCCACCACTAGGGGGAGCTCCCTGTATACAGAGATACATGATAAGATCCTGTCTGCAGCCACCACTAGGGGGAGCTCCCTGTATACAGAGATACATGATAAGATCCTGTCTGCAGCCACCACTAGAGGGAGCTCCCTGTATACAGAGATACATGATAAGATCCTGTCTGCAGTCACCACTAGGGGGAGCTCCCTGTATACAGAGATACATGATAAGATCCTGTCTGCAGCCACCACTAGGGGGAGCTCCCTGTATACAGAGATACATGATAAGATCCTGTCTGCAGTCACTACTAGGGGGAGCTCCCTGTATACAGAGATACATGATAAGATTCTGTCTGCAGCCACCACTAGGGGGAGCTCCCTGTATACAGAGATACATGATAAGATCCTGCCTGCAGCCACCACTAGGGGGAGCTCCCTGTATACAGAGATACATGATAAGATCCTGTCTGCAGCCACCACTAGGGGGAGCTCCCTGTATACAGAAATACATGATAAGATCCTGTCTGCAGCCACCACTAGGGGGGGCTCCCTGTATACAGAGATACATGATAAGATCCTGTCTGCAGCCACCACTAGGGGGATCTCATTGTATGAGTTTTGTACATCTCCCACTGAACTCAATAACAGCAAGCTCCCTCTAGTGGTGACAGCAAGAAGACAGAATTTTATTTAAATTTTATCTTTTTTTAATCTTTTTTAACTGTACATTTTTAACAATTTTTTTTAACATTGTATACTTGCATTATAAATATTTTTTTTTTATTTTTTACCTCTACAAAAGCTGTGTAAAGGGGATTAGGAAAGAAAAAAAAAAATAGAAAAAAAAATAGAAAAAAAAAAAAAGATTTGGACCCATTTGGAACATCAACCGATAGGTAAAGGGGAAAGAAAAAACAAAAAACACAAGTGGACGTCAGACATTGCCTTCTGCACCCGACGCTCCCCGGCTGTCTCTGTGGAAGGTCCAGGCTCAGTCCTGAGTGGGTTTTGGCAGTTCCTATCCTCGCCCTTTACATGTCGCTGATGGCAGTTACCGAGAACCTACAGACCTTAAAATCCAAAAAAACAGCGCTCGAACAGTCAGACTGCTCGGAGCAGGCCTGCTGTGTACAGCATGGTGGATGAAGACCTTCATTAGCAGCCAAGGAGGACGACTGTCTTGCCGAGACCGGCGCCGTGTTCCCCTCCGCGCCGTGTTCCCCTCCGTGCTAGGAGGACCAGACCGGTAAGGGGTGCGCCTCCGTATTAAAGACAAACTTGTCCAGATTCAGCATATCCACGTCATCGGAAAAAAGGAGGAACATGTATTTAAGGGTCTCCCCCAGGAAGAAACTCTCCATCTTGTCCCGTGGCTCGGGGTTCGTGGCGCTCTGGACGTTGTTGATGGACGAGTAACCGCCAGATTCAACCTGAAAAAAAGTATATTAAAAGGGATTAGAAATTTTTTTTCCCAAATTCTGGATTTCTTCTAAACAACAGTGCCACCCCTTCTACAGGTTATGCCTGGTACTTCAGCTCAACAGTGCCACCCCTTCTACAGGATATACCTGGTACTGCAGCTCAACAGTGCCACCCCTTCTACAGGTTATACCCGGTACTGCAGCTCAACAGTGCCACCCCTTCTACAGGTTATGCCCGGTACTGCAGCTCAACAGTGCCACTCATTCTACAGGTAATGCCCGGTACTGCAGCTCAACAGTGCCACCCCTTCTACAGGTTATACCTGGTACTGCAGCTCAACAGTGCCACCCCTTCTACAGGTTATGCCCGGTACTGCAGCTCAACAGTGCCACCCCTTCTACAGGTTATGCCCGGTACTGCAGCTCAACAGTGCCACCCCTTCTACAGGTTATACCTGGTACTGCAGCTCAACAGTGCCACCCCTTCTACAGGTTATACCTGGTACTGCAGCTCAACAGTGCCACTCCTTGTACAGGTTATACCCGGTACTGCAGCTCAACAGTGCCACCCCTTCTACAGGATATGCCCGGTACTGCAGCTCAACAGTGCCACCCCTTCTACAGGTTATACCCGGTACTGCAGCTCAACAGTGCCACCCCTACTACAGGATATGCCCGGTACTGCAGCTCAACAGTGCCACCCCTTCTACAGGTTATACCCGGTACTGCACCTCAACAGTGCCACCCCTTCTACAGGATATACCTAATACTGCAGCTCAACAGTGCCACCCCTTCTACAGGGTATACCCGGTACTGCAGCTCAGCTACATTGATGTCAACTGATGCAATACCAGACACAACCAAATGGCAAGGATGGCGCCATTTTTGGAAGGAACCATGTTTTTCTATCCCTGGACCTCTTTAATCTTCGCCCAGAGGATCACGATGTGCTCATATCAGAGTCAGTATTAACCTCTCTGGTTCTGGTATTTTCGTTACATTGTGTCAGCGCAGTGTCTATACGTTACCCGTGTGTATTTATTGAAGCTCTGCAGAATCTCCCAGCCCCAATCCTGATACTTTGTGTCCCCGGTGAAGCGGTACAGGTAGAAGAGGCTTTCCACGGTCTCCGGCCGCAGGAGGTTGTGTCTGTCCGCAGGCTGCAGAGGAACCAGAAGGGGTTAAAACACTTAAAGGGGAGGTCCTATACGCAGGACGGGGGATAAATGTATGATCGCTGTCAGGACCAGTCCCAAGAATGGGGTCTACAATCTCCCTTATGACGAGCGGTAGTGAGCATGTGCGACCACTGTGTATAGAAGTGGTAGTCGCACACGCTCACTGCTGCTCCATCCACACGGGACCCTTACTCTCGGGATCAGCGGACGGCCCCCCATTGTCATCTATCTGGTTGGTTGGTGATAAATGTCTTTTGGGGTCATATACTGGGGTCATCTATAGTGGGGGAGCAGAGATGATATCACGAGGAGGGGCAGGAACGCACCTTAACATCAATGTCCTTACTCCCCTTTGCGGCGTGCAGGGAGAAATGCGAGATCTCGGGGCTCAGACCGGTCTCCATCTGCTTGTACATCTGATAACAGGTCTCCATCAGGGCCCCGGCCATCTCCATGTGGTCACCGGTGATCCCATTATGGGCCCCCAAGGCCAATGTCCCGGGGAGGAAGCAGACCAGATGATCCTACAGTAGAGAGGAAGAGATCATTAAGGGGGCTTCGCCTTATATCTCCAGGAGCGTCCCACTCCCCTGCCTGCGGGGTTCCTAGTCGCTGCGTGAAGGATGCTCCCCTGGCTGCGGGTTTCCTACTTGCTGGGCGAGGGATGCTCTCCTGCCTGAAAATTTCCCACTTGCTGGGCGAGGGATGCTCCCCTTCCTGCGGGTTTCCTACGGGTTTCCTACTTGCTGGGCGAGGGATGTTCCCCTGCCTGTGGGTTTCCTACTTGCTGGGCAAGGGATGCTCCCTTGCCTGTGGGTTTACTACTTGCTGGGCAAGGGGTTCTCACCTGCCTGCAAATTTCCCACTTGCTGGACGAAGGATGCTCCCCTGCCTGCGGGTTTCCTACCTGCTGGGCGAGGGATGCTCCCTTGCCTGTGGGTTTCCTACTTGCTGGGCAAGGGATGCTCCCTTGCCTGTGGGTTTCCTACTTACTGGGCGAGGGATGCTCCCCTGCCTGTGGGTTTCCTACTTTTTGGGCGAGGGATGCTCCCCTGCCTGTGGGGTTTCCTACTTGCTGGGTGAGGGATGCTCCCCTGCCTGTGGGGTTTCCTACTTGCTGGGTGAGGGATGTTCCCTTGCCTGTGGGGTTTCCTACTTGCTGGGTGAGGGATGTTCCCTTGCCTGTGGGGTTTCCTACTTGCTGGGTGAGGGATGTTCCCTTGCCTGTGGGTTTCCTACTTGCTGGGTAAGGGATGCTTCCCTGCCTGCGGGTTTCCTACTTGCAGGACGACAGATTCTAACCTGCCTGTGGGTTTCCTACTTGCTGGGCGAGGGATGCTCCCCTGCCTGCGGGTTTCCTACTTGCTGGGTAAGGGATGCTTCCCTGCCTGCGGGTTTCCTACTTGCTGGGCGAGGGAAGCTCCCCTGCGTGCAGGTTTCCTACTTTTTGGGCGAGGGATGCTCCCCTGCCTGTGGGGTTTCCTACTTGCTGGGTGAGGGATGTTCCCTTGCCTGTGGGTCTCCTACTTGCTGGGTAAGGGATGCTTCCCTGCCTGTGGGTTTCCTACTTGCAGGACGACAGATTCTAACCTGCCTGTCGGTTTCCTACTTTTTGGGCGAGGGATGCTCCCCTGCCTGCGGGTTTCCTACTTTTTGGGCGAAGGATGCTCCCCTGCCTGCGGGTTTCCTACTTGCAGGATGAGGAGTGCGCTCTTCCATACTTTGCAGTCCCCTTTCCATGGCGGATGCTCTCCTCGGACGCTGGAGCAGAAGTAATGCACCACAGTCTATGTAGGTCACATGAATGCGGCCACGATGTCACCGCTTTATTGGGAAATCGATGCTCATGACCCTAATATGATCGGACAAGAACGGCGGAGACGCCATTGACGTCTGGACTGGGGTTATGTCAGCGCTGCCATTGTGCCCGTCCTCGTCCGTGCAGCACCACCGTCCCCAACAACTCATATCAGTTCCACAAAGGGTTAATAAGGGTCCTCACCATTTTGGGGCTGAAGTGCCCGTGAGACAGTTCCCCAATGAACGTCAGTCTGTTCGGCTCAGATTTACGCAGCAAGTTCTTCTTGACGCCTTCCATGGCCTGAATGTAATCCTCCAAGAACCTGCGAGAGACACAGAGGGGGGGCAGTGACGCTGCCGGGAACATTACCGGGGGGCTATTAAGGAGGCGAGAGACCCCCTAATATGTGCAGGAACTTACGAGGCTTCTTTTTTGCCGCTCTGAATCCATTGCTTGAGCAAATACTCGTAGTAGCTGTCAGCTCTGGCGCCGAGGGTGAAGACGCCAAGATGGCTGAACTGCCCGCTGTTGGTGTTGATGAACATGGGCACCAGGCCGTCGCGCTTCCCCGGCAGAGTGTGGACGTGCTGCGTCACCTGATCCACCACTTTCTGCAAGAAAATGATTTTATGTATTATATATCCACAAAAAGCGGGGCATTAACTTCTTTCCAACATGGGACGTTCCAA
Source organism: Anomaloglossus baeobatrachus (assembly GCF_048569485.1). Taxonomy (NCBI): domain Eukaryota; kingdom Metazoa; phylum Chordata; class Amphibia; order Anura; family Aromobatidae; genus Anomaloglossus; species Anomaloglossus baeobatrachus. Next base: position 214,258,579 of record NC_134361.1, on the reverse strand, counting down.
TAAACTGTGCATGGAACGAGCTCAGGAGCTGAGCCCGCGCCACAAGGAGCAGGTACCAGCTGAGCGATACAGCCGGCACGAGCCTCTAACGGCAGCGATGGGAGCCAGCTCAGATTATTGCTATTTAACCATTTACTGTATTTTTCGGATTATAAGACGCACGTGAGGGGTGAGTGTTAAAATCTGAATGCACCTAACTGGAAGGTGGTGGAAAGGGGTCGCAGGAGGAAGGAGCTGTGCTGGGGCCTGTGTGGCAACGTCGGCGGCCTGTCCTGGGACCACTGTGGCAACGTCGGCGGCCTGCGCTGGGACCACTGTGGCAACGTCGGCGGCCTGCGCTGGGACCACTGTGGCAACGTCGGCGGCCTGCGCTGGGACCACTGTGGCAACGTCGGCGGCCTGTGCTGGGGCCTGTGTGGCGGCGGCGGTCTGTGCTGGGGCCTGTGTGGCGGCGGCGGCCTGTGCTGGGGCCTGTGTGGCGGCGGCGGCCTGTGCTGGGGCCTGTGTGGCGGCGGCCTGTGCTGGGGCCTGTGTGGCGGCGGCGGCCTGTGCTGGGGCCTGTGTGGCGGCGGCGGCCTGTGCTGGGGCCTGTGTGGCGGCCTGTGTTGGGGCCTGTGTGGGGGCGGCGGCCTGTGCTGGGGCCTGTGTGGCGGCGGCGAGCTGTGCTGGGGCCTGTGTGGCGGCGGCGAGCTGTGCTGGGGCCTGTGTGGTGGCGGCGGCCTGTGCTGGGGCCTGTGTGGCGGCGGCGGCCTGTGCAGGGGCCTGTGTGGTGGTGGCGGCCTGTGCAGGGGCCTGTGTGGTGGTGGCGGCCTGTGCAGGGGCCTGTGTGGTGGTGGCGGCGGCGGCCTGTATTGAAGCCTGTGTGGCGGCGGCCTGTGCTGGGGCCTGTGTGGCGGCGGCAGCCTGTGCTGGGGCCTGTGCTCTTGGATCAAGATGTCATCTGCGCACACACCTCCTCCGGCCTATTGATCTCCCAGCAACGGACTTAAGGAAAATAGTGCCCGGAGGTGCCACGTGCACAGATGAGCTCTCGGCTTGTCATTGAGCCAATAGTGCAATCTGCGCATGCGCCATCTCTGGGTGCCATTTCTTTGAAGCCCGCACAGCTGACAGTTTCTGGAAGTTGCCTACTTCACAGCATCTAGGACGCCCTCCACACGCACCATCGCCCCGCTCCACTACTGCCTCTGCCTCCTGTGACCCCGGCTCCACCACCATCCTCAACGGCAAGACACCACCGGATTGTAAGACGCACTTTTTTTTCTCTAGATTTGGGGTGCGTCTTATAAACCGAAAAATACGGTAAATGTGGCGATTGCGTGGCACAACTGTTCTGAGATGGTGGCAGCCGAGGACCTTCAGAGGGAGCCCGTGAATGGTTTCATTCAAAACCACAGCTCATCCTGCAAAAAATAAGCCCCCGCACAGCTCTGTTTATGGGAAGAAAAACCAGAAGTTAGGGGTCTTGGAAGTAGATGAGGAAAAGGAAAAAAAGATGGCGAGTTGGAGCCACGCAGAATACCTTAAACTGCTCGTCCCCCGTCAGTCTGGACAACTCTCTGAACTCCAGCTGGACGCTGGTCACTTCGGCCACCGTGCTGTCGGACGTCCAGCGTGGGGGGTGTGCGGTGCCCCTGCCAATGTTGACGTCGGAGAAAGGCACTTTGGACGGGGTGTTGAAGGCAGGGAGCAGGCGAGTGCCAATGTCTTTCTGGGGACACAAAAGGAGACGGCAAAAATTTTTAAAAAGTTTTTCTCATTTTTTTGCAAAAGTGTTAAACAGCGATGTCCCCTCCCCCGTATGACCTAGGACCATGATCAAGTATGGAAGATGATGGCTTCAAGCATCCCACGATCAGGACGGGTCAGTAGGAAATTGGGAAGGGCGTGTTGTGCACCACTAGATGTAAGATTCATGTAAGCAGTAGTTAAAGGGAAGGTGTCGAGAAAAAAAAAAAAAAACATTTCAATAACTAAAAAATGTAAAGTAATAATGTTTTGTTTAAATATTATTTGTTTTTAATTGAGCAAAATATAAAAAAAAATTAAGTTTGATATTTTCCACTCTTAAACACTAGGGGGAGCAGCTGCTGAAATCCTACAGAAATCCTACTGTAGAAGTAGCTCAGATTACAGCTGCAGTAAAAGTGGGCGGAGTCTGCTCTTCTGTGTGTGATGTCACCTCCCCCTCCCAATCTGGGTGTTTCCAAAAGGATAAGGGAAGATGAGGTTTAGGGTCACAATGCGGAGCTATTTTGATGGTGACCACAAAGTGATCCTAATGTTTAAAGTGTCACCAAGGACAGCTGCAAAGTGCTCCCCACATAGCGCTCTGCACGCCCCGTACCAGCAATGCTCTGCTGCACGCACGCACGCCCGCCCCCCAGCAATGCTCTGCCGCATGCCTGCCTGCCCCCCAGCAATGCTCTACCGCACGCATGCTCGCCCCCCCAGCAATGCTCTGCCGCACGCACGCCCGCCCCCCAGCAATGCTCTGCCACACGCACGCCCGCCCCTCAGCAATGCTCTGCCGCACGCCCGCCTGCCCCCCAGCAACGTTCTGCCGCACGCCCGCCTGCCCCCCCAGCAATGCTCTACCGCACGCCCGCCTGCCCCCCCAGCAATGCTCTGCCGGATGCACGCCCGCCCCCAGCATTGCTCTGCCGCACGCACGCCCCCCCTAATGCTCTGCTGCACACACGCCCATCCCCCAAATGCTCTACCTCATGCACGCCCCCCCGCAATGCTCTGCCGCACGCACTCTCCCCAGCAATGCTCTGCCGCACGCACTCCCGTCCCCCAGCAATGCTCTGTCGCACGCACTCCCGTCCCCCAGCAATGCTGTCGCACGCACACCCGCCCCAGCAATGCTCTGCCGCACGCACAACCGCCCCCCAGCAATGCTCTGCCGCACGCATGCCCCCCCAATGCTCTGCCTCATGCACGCCCCCAATACTCTGCTGCATGCACGCCCGTCCCCCAGCAATGCTCTGCCGCACGCACGCCTGCCCACCAGCAATGCTCTGCCGCACGCATGCCCCCCAAATGCTCTGCCTCATGCACGCCCCCCAAATGCTCTGCCGCACGCATGCCCCCCAAATGCTCTGCCTCATGCACACCCCCCAATGCTCTGCCTCACGCATGCCCATGTACACTGCTTCTCAGTATACCGCGCTCTGCTGAGCTGAGGAGAGGAGGCCCGAGGTGAGCACACAATTGCGGGGGGAGCGGCAGGGAAGCGGAGGGTAGCGGTGGGGAGACTGGTAGCAGAGAGGCAGCAGCTGGGGGGGGACATAGGGTAGCAGCAGCGGCGGCAGGAGGGTAGCGACAGTGGCCCGACACTCACACATCCCGAACAGGTGACGGGGAAAGAGTAGCACACACCATACGCTGTGAGCTCCACAAAGATGGCGCTGATCTCCATCCTCTGCTGTGATCTGGACAACCCAGGGGGCGCGTCCATTTCACAGCAGACGCCTTCTCTATGTTACAGTATAGGGTTGCAGTCTGACCGCGGTCTTCTATGTCCTGGGCGCTACCACAAAGGAGGTGAGTAACTGTTGTTACACACACCAAATCCAAGATGGCCGCCCCCAGTGCTTCAGTAACACAAGAATTAAATAAAAATTAAAAAAAACAATTAATTTAATTTTGTATTAAAAATACTTGATTTCATAATCACTATTACTAACACAAAAATAAAAAAAAACGCGAGACCTTCCCTTTAAGGGGTTAATTCTAATCACTAATCAAGCAACAGCAATTGTACTGATCCCCTCTGATGCTTGTGGACCAGAAATCCGCAGCGATGCACGTCAGGTGTGGTGAAACTACATCTCCCAGCATTCCCTTCGGCTTCTGGCACTCAGGGCATGCTGGGAGTTGTGGTTCTGCCAAAGCTGCAGATCTCGTCCTGTTTGGGCACCTTGTGATGGCACATTTTACGCTCCGCTGCTCGCGCACAATGGCTGGCGGGGAAGCGGCACATAGAAAGGGCTGCTCCAGATGTAACGGAGCGGGACGTACCGCCTTCTCGAGGAACAGGGGGTCCTGGCTCAGGTGGTAGGTGCTCAGGAGACCCCCCAGGATCCGGATGGTGCTCTCAAACAGGTTGACGTCCACATTTTTATCAAACGTCAGCTTGGTGGCCACCCACTCTCTGGCCTCCTGGAATTCTAGAATGCAAGGAGAAAAAAAAAAAATGTATATTTAAAGGGACAGCGACAGTTTAAAAATAACATTGGAAAGGTGGGGGGCCAATTCCGTGCACTTACGGGGTCACATGCAACAAACCCTCAGCTGTCAGAGGTATCGGGACAGGACTGGTCAATCGGATGTACACGAGAACAAGCAGAAATCTTGCAATCAGTGAATAGAAACGCGAAGCGGGGTGGGGGGTGTGTCTTTACAGTCTCACCTTCTTTCAAGCCGAGGATCCACATGGTGTCCAGGGCGTCTATGAGGGTGAGTCCCAGCCCAAACCACTCGCTGTAGGATTTGGAAATGGGTTTGAGCTCGTCGTGGCCCCAGGCGAACTCCTTGTAGCCCTTCCAGGCGTGTCGGAAAGCCTCGATGACTGCCTCCTGCCGCTCGCTGATGGGGACTGGGGAGGATACAGCAACATGTTATGAAGCAACAAAAACGTTCGGATACTTTGTCAGTCCCTCCATTTTCAGAGTCACTGCTTGCAGTCAGTGAATGGGGACACATAGCTTATATCCAGTGTGCAGCTGAGAGTCACACACTAACACCACCGTGCACTGACAGCAAGCAGAGGTGCTGAGGAGGACTTGTATCGTCATGCACCAAATAAGATGGTTTCCCACCTGGTTCCTTCTCCTCGGGGGCCTCCTGTGGAGGGGGCTTCGTGGGCTCCGGGGCTTTGTGTGGTGAAGGGGCCGACGTCTGGACGGGATCTATCACCGCTCCTCTCCAACTGAAAAAATAGGAGTGTAAGAAAGCGGAGATGTGGAGACTGGGGATGGGTGGACCCGGACTGTAAAAGTAGGATCCGTGCGGCTGCAAACTGCTTCCACAGCCTCCCTGGGCCGCTCATCATTGCTCATACCTATGCACTGCTTTCTCCGCCCACCGGCCAGCCTGGCCTCTGTGATTGGTTGCAGTCAGACACGCCCCCAGACTGTGTGACAGCGTCTGCCTGCAACCAATCACAAGCGCTGTCTGCGGTCAGAATCATGATTCATGAACTAGGAGGGCTCAGGATGAGCAGAGGAGGAAACATCGTGGGCGCAGCTCATACTGAGCCTGCTGCTTCATGAACCAGGAGGGCTCAGGATGAGCAGAGGAAATATCGTGAGAGCAGCTAATCCTGAGCCTCCTGCTTCATGAACCAGGAGGGCTCAGGATGAGCCGAGGATGCTCACCCCTCCCCCCACATCTAGGTGTCTTAGCCCCGTACTCCTGCTTCCATTACTCCATGCCCACGTGGACTTTTAAAAAGAATGTTTATTCTAAACCAGGGGTGCATTTTGAACACACACCCCCATTACATGAAAATTACGTCATACCTGGAAGGAACCCGTACATTCTAGCATCTACCATCATTTTTAGTGCATGATCTAGACGCATGCAGCTCCGGAAGTGAATGTGTGACCTGGAAGCAGCGACCCGCCATGACACGGAGCTTGCGCTCCTATCCCCCCATCCCTTCCACCAACATTTTTAATCCCCGGATTCTGGTTCCCATAAAATAATGGTAACCGAATTCCGGTAAATAAATAAATAAATAAATTTCTGCGATTTTTCAAGACCCCTGCTTGCTGTCAAATGATAACTGGAGCCTATGTCCCGCCCTCGTCCTGCGCCTGAGCTGACGGACATGATACTAAGCACCAGTGTGGATTATCTACACCGATACACTGTAACAAACTGCAGCGAGAGCAGGAAAGGGTTTACATTCACCAACAGCAAATAGAGATCCTAACTGCAGCAGGTCAATGGCGGAGCGCTTAAAGGGCCATACACTACCTAATATCAGCAGCATAGTTATGGCTCGGCCCCGCTTCTGCGGGTTTTTCCGCTACCTGATGACCGGCTGCTGGTTATCCGCCTCGTCCGGTCTCTGCTCATTATCTTCCACCTTTTGGCTCTTGCTGGGGGGCGGCTGGAGGTTTGGTGGTCCGCGCTTGTTTGGTCTCCGAGGCTTCTATATAAAAATAAAAAAAAAATACAAAACAAAAAATATATAGCGAGACCCCCACGGTGCCCCCAAATCCCCCCCATCCCCAGGATCTCCCCTGTACCGGCAGCTGGGGCGGTGACGGAGGCTTAGGAATGGTGTCATCTGGGTCTTCCGCTTGTTTGGGGGCCGGTAACACGGCTGGGTGCGCGGGGTTAAAGCCGGGGACGTCCCGACCCTCAGTGCCACCTTCTATCTGGCTCGTCAGACCTAAGAACAGACAGCAGTGATTACAGAACGCAGACGACGCATCTCCCCTCACCCACAGCCACGGCCAGAGAAAGCGCCGACCAGGACAGCACCCCGAAAACAAGCAGCCGCCCCCTCCAAAAACTGCTGGACTACTGCACCCAGCAGCACCAGATCTGTGACAGCCGGAACGTACGCAGCCCCATCACTGCACCAACGCCATGTACAGATCCCATATAGAATCTACCCCAGAGCTGCACTCACCATTCTGCTGGTTGAATCACTTTGTACATATATTACATTACTGATCCAGGGTTATCTCCTGTATTATACTCCAGAGCTGCACTCACTATTCTGCTGGTGCAGTCACTGAGTACATACATTACATTACTGATCCTGAGTTACCTCCTGTATAATACTGCAGAGCTGCACTCACTATTCTGCTGGTGCAGTCACTGTGTACATACATTACTGATCCTGAGTTACCTCCTGTATTATACTCCAGAGCTGCACTCACTATTCTGCTGGTGCAGTCACTGAGTACATACATTACTGATCCTGAGTTACCTCCTGTATAATACTGCAGAGCTGCACTCACTATTCTGCTGGTGCAGTCACTGTGTACATACATTACTGATCCTGAGTTACCTCCTGTATTATACTCCAGAGCTGCACTCACTATTCTGCTGGTGCAGTCACTGTGTACATACATTACATTACTGATCCTGAGTTACCTCCTGTATAATACTGCAGAGCTGCACTCACTATTCTGCTGGTGCAGTCACTGTGTATATACATTACTGATCCCGGGTTACCTCTTGTATTATACTCTAGAGCTGGACTCACTATTCTGCTGGTTGAATCACTTTGTACATATATTACATTACTGATCCAGGGTTATCTCCTGTATTATACTCCAGAGCTGCACTCACTATTCTGCTGGTGCAGTCACTCTGTACCTACCTTACATTATGGATCCTGAGTTACCTCCTGTATAATACTGCAGAGCTGCACTCACTATTCTGCTGGTGCAGTCACTGTGTACACACATTACATTACTGATCCTGAGCTACCTCCTGTATAATACTGCAGAGCTGCACTCACTATTCTGCTGGTGCAGTCACTGTGTACATACATTACTGATCCTGAGTTACCTCCTGTATTATACTCCAGAGCTGCACTCACTATTCTGCTAGTGCAGTCACTGTGTACATATATTACTGATCCTGAGTTACATACTGCATTATACCCCAGAGCTGCACTCCCTATTCTGTTGGTGTAAGCACTGTGTCCAGAGTGCAGTTCTGAAGTATAGTACAAGATAAGTAAGGCATGTATACAGTGAATCCACCAGCAGAATAGTGAGTGCAGCTCTGGAGTAGAATACAAGATATAACTCAGGATCAGTAATGTTATGTATGTGCACAGGGACTGCACCAGCAGAATAGTGAGCGCAGCTCTGGAGTATAATACAGGAGGTAACTCAGGTTCAATAATGTAATGTATGTGCACAGTGACTGCACCAGCAGAATAGTGAGTGCAGCTCTGGAGTATAATACAGGAGGTAACTCAGGATCAGTAAAGTAATGTATGTACACAGTGACTGCACCAGCAGAATAGTGAGTGCAGCTCTGGAGTATAATACAGGAGGTAACTCAGGATTAGTAATGTAATGTTTGTGCACAGTGACTGCACCAGCAGAATAGTGAGTGCAGCTCTGGAGGATAATACTGGATATACCGTATGCACATGATGACTCCAGGCTACAGTTATATACAGTATATATGTGGGATGTATGGATTTCCTGCGGATGTCACTTACTCTTCCAGCTCTAGAGTATAATACAAGAGGTAACCCGGGATCAGTAATGTATATACACAGTGACTGCACCAGCAGAATAGTGAGTGCAGCTCTGCAGTATTATACAGGAGGTAACTCAGGATCAGTAATGTAATGTATGTACACAGTGACTGCACCAGCAGAATAGTGAGTGCAGCTCTGGAGTATAATACAGGAGGTAACTCAGGATCAGTAATGTATGTACACAGTGACTGCACCAGCAGAATAGTGAGTGCAGCTCTGCAGTATTATACAGGAGGTAACTCAGGATCAGTAATGTATGTACTCAGTGACTGCACCAGCAGAATAGTGAGTGCAGCTCTGGAGTATAATACAGGAGGTAACTCAGGATCAGTAATGTATGTACACAGTGACTGCACCAGCAGAATAGTGAGTGCAGCTCTGGAGTAGAATACAAGATATAACTCAGGATCAGTAATGTTATGTATGTGCACAGGGACTGCACCAGCAGAATAGTGAGCGCAGCTCTGGAGTATAATACAGGAGGTAACTCAGGTTCAATAATGTAATGTATGTGCACAGTGAATCCACCAGCAGAATAGTGAGTGCAGCTCTGGAGTAGAATACAAGATATAACTCAGGATCAGTAATGTTATGTATGTGCACAGGGACTGCACCAGCAGAATAGTGAGTGCAGCTCTGGAGTATAATACAGGAGGTAACTCAGGATTAGTAATGTAATGTTTGTGCACAGTGACTGCACCAGCAGAATAGTGAGTGCAGCTCTGGAGGATAATACTGGATATACCGTATGCACATGATGACTCCAGGCTACAGTTATATACAGTATATATGTGGGATGTATGGATTTCCTGCGGATGTCACTTACTCTTCCAGTGCTCGCCCAGGTTGGAGAAGGACACGAGGCCACAGACGGCCAGTAAGGTGCAGAGGAAGAGGATGATGCTGCGCTGCAATCTCGACAGCTGTTTCCATTTCTGCAAAACAAGCCAGGAAACATGGGCTGAGAGGTGCGGAGCGGCAGCCATCACCACCGTACAGCCGCGCCCCTCCCCCAGCCCTAACATGATAATTATTGTCTTTCCATATCGCCAACATATTCCGCAGCACTGTACAAGTGAGCAGAGTATACAGATAATAAAGACAATACAAAGTAACAGATCACAAGTTACAGGAGGAGTGAGGCTCCTGCGGGACACAATAGGTAGAACGTGCTGCCACGTACGGTCCGGCACCATTATAATAAATAGGGTATTTCATATAATGCTGTAGGATCCGTCATCAGCAGGGTATGTGCTGTTACCACGTGCCGCTGTGTGCATGATGGGTGAGGGTCAGATGAATAGGAGGGAACAGATACTGAGAAACGATTAGAGGCGGATAAGTGAGCGTTACATAAGTGAAGTCAAGTATGTCTTAAAGAGCGGTGTTTTTAAATCATATTTACTAATGTGGGGGGTAGTGCATTCCAGAACACTGGTGCAGCACTAAAGAGGTGTAAGGTACAGATTATATAGGATGTTACTGTTAGATCAGTTGCATATCGGAGGGTGGTGGAAAGCTTTGTGGGTGACCGTGATAAGTTTATATTGAGGAACCTCAACAGTAAGAGGAGGAGGCTTAGGACTGAACCCTGAGGAACCCCAACAGTAAGAGGAGGAGGCTTAGGACTGAACCCTGAGGAACCCTAACAGTAAGAGGAAAGGTCCCAAGACTGAACTGTGAGAAATCCCGACAGTAAGAGAAGGGGGCCTAGGACTGAACCCTGAGGAACTCCGACAGTAAGAGGAGGAGGCTTAGGACTGAACCCTGAGGAACTCCGACAGTAAGAGAAGGGGGCCTAGGACTGAACCCTGAGGAACTCCGACAGTAAGAGGAGGAGGCTTAGGACTGAACCCTGAGGAACCCTAACAGTAAGAGGAAAGGTCCCAAGACTGAACTGTGAGAAATCCCGACAGTAAGAGAAGGGGGCCTAGGACTGAACCCTGAGGAACTCCGACAGTAAGAGGAGGAGGCTTAGGACTGAACCCTGAGGAACTCCGACAGTAAGAGAAGGGGGCCTAGGACTGAACCCTGAGGAACTCCGACAGTAAGAGGAGGAGGCTTAGGACTGAACCCTGAGGAACTCCGACAGTAAGAGGAGGAGGCTTAGGACTGAACCCTGAGGAACCCCAACAGTAAGAGAAGGGGGCCTAGGACTGAACCCTGAGGAACTCCGACAGTAAGAGAAGGGGGCCTAGGACTGAACCCTGAGGAACTCCGACAGTAAGACGAGGAGGCTTAGGACTGAACCCTGAGGAACCCCAACAGTAAGAGAAGGGGGCCTAGGACTGAACCCTGAGGAACCCCAACAGTAAGAGGAGGAGGCTTAGGACTGAACCCTGAGGATCTCCGACAGTAAGAGGAGGAGGCTTAGGACTGAACCCTGAGGAACCCTAACAGTAAGAGGAGGAGGCTTAGGACTGAACCCTGAGGAACCCTAACAGTAAGAGAAGGGGCCTAGGACTGAACCTCGAGAGTAAGAGGAGGGTCCCTAGGACCCCTGAGGAACCCCAACAGTAAGATGAGGGGGCCTAGGACTGAGCCCTGAGGAAACCCAACAGTAAGAGAAAGGGTCCTAGGACTGAACCCTGACAGTAAGAGGAAGGGTCCTAGGACTGAACCCTGACAGTAAGAGGAAGGGTCCTAGGACTGAACCCTGACAGTAAGAGGAAGGGTCCTAGGACTGAACCCTGACAGTAAGAGGAAGGGTCCTAGGACTGAACCCTGACAGTAAGAGGAAGGGTCCTAGGACTGAACCCTGACAGTAAGAGGAAGGGTCCTAGGACTGAACCCTGACAGTAAGAGGAAGGGTCCTAGGACTGAACCCTGACAGTAAGAGGAAGGGTCCTAGGACTGAACCCTGACAGTAAGAGGAAGGGTCCTAGGACTGAACCCTGACAGTAAGAGGAAGGGTCCTAGGACTGAACCCTGACAGTAAGAGGAAGGGTCCTAGGACTGAACCCTGACAGTAAGAGGAAGGGTCCTAGGACTGAACCTACTGCGATCCCCTTGCATGACACTCGGCTCGTGCTGGCAGTACAGCAGAGCCGAGTGTCATGCGTGTGTCCTTGCTACTGAGGTCCGTTCGTGCGAGCAGACCTCAGCTGCGGGGGGCGGGCCGGCACTCAGGAGGGGAGGGAGGGATTTCTCTCCCTCTCTCCTCCATAGCCGGCTATTGCCATTCTCGCACTGCACTGGCAGTACACCGGTGTACCGCGAGTACAGTGCGATTTTTCTCTCGCCCCATTCACTTGAATGGGTGCGAGAGAAAGAGTCTCGGATTACAATGCATGCTGCGATTGTTTTCTCGGTCCGATTAGGGCTGAGAAAATAATCGCTCATGTGCGCTGACACACAGGCTAGAATTGGTCCGCGTGGAATGCGATGTTTTATCGCACTCCACTCGCACAGATTTTCTCGCCGTGTGGCTTAGGCCTAAGAGGAAGGGTCCTAGGACTGAACCTTGAGGAACCCCGACAGTAAAAGGAGGGGCCCTAGGACTGAACCCCAAGGAAACCTGACAGGAGGAGGGGCCCTAGGACTGAACCTCGAGAGTAAGAGGAGGGTCCCTAGGACCCCTGAGGAACCTTGACAGTAAGAGAAGGAGGCCTAGGACTGCACTCTGAGGAACCCCAACAGTAAGAAAGGGGGGCTAGGACTGAACCTTAGGAACCCAGACAGTAAAAGGAAAGGACCTAGGACTAAGCCCTGAGAAACTCTGACAGTAGGAGGAGAGGGCCTGAGTCCCGAGGAACCTCGGCAGTAAGAGGAGGGTGCCTAGGACTGAGCCCTGAGGAACCCCAACAGTAAGAGGAGTGGGCCTAGGACTGAGCCCTGAGGAACCCAGACAGCAGGAGGAGTGGGTCTAGGACTGAGCCCTGAGGAACCCCGACAGTAAGAGGAGTGGGTCTAGGACTGAGCCCTGAGGAACCCCGACAGTAAGAGGAGTGGGCCTAGGACTGAGCCCTGAGGAACCCCGACAGTAGGAGAGTGCCTAGGACTGAACCCTGAGGAACCCCGACAGTAGGAGGAGGGGGCATAGGACTGAGCCCTGATTCCTGAGCCCTGATTCCTCTGACAGAAAGAAGAGGGGGGCCTAGGACTGAACCTTGAGGAACCCCGACAGTAAGAGGAGGGGGCCTAGGACTGAACCTTGAGGAACCCCGACAGTAAGAGGAGGATGCCGAGGACTGACTAGTGTTACAGCGTCGCAGTATGTGGGGGTGGGGGGGGCTGGGTTGCTGGGGTGTCACAGAACTGAGGGGTCTCTAGAGTCCAGTAATAAATCTTAATAATGAATCTTTATTTCTATAGCGCCAACACATTCCGCAGCGCCTTACAATTCAGAAGGATCATACACATACAACTAACAGTTACGGTATATAAGATACTATAATTACAGCAAAAAAGACAACCCTGCTCGTGAGAGCTTACAATCTACAATGAGGGGGGGGGGGGGGGCAAGGTACAAGTGCATGTTCACAATGACAATCCAGCCATCTCAAGGAAATGGGGGATAGATAACGGATGCCTGGACCAGTCCAAAACGTTGAGATGCTTTTGGATGCGGTGGAGTTTGATGGAGATTTATGTTCTGAGAAGTTGTAGAGGGACTGTGTGAATTTAATACGATTAGGGAGTGGGATAGGCCACCCTAAAAAGATGCGTTTTTAGGGAGTGTCTGAAGCTGAGTAAGTTGTGATTATGCCTAGCTTCTTGGGGTAAAGCGTTCCAGAGGATTGGTGCAGCTCGGGAGAAATCTTGGATCCGGGAGTGGGAGGTTCGGATTAGTGTGGATGTTAGTCAAAAGTTGTTTGCAGAGTGAAGAGAACAGGTGGGGTGATAGACAGAGAGGAGGAGGAGGAGATGTAGGGGGGTGCAGAACTGTGGAGAGGACGGGTATGTGATAGACAGATGAGGAGGAGATGTAGGGGGGTGCAGAACTGTGGAGAGGACGGGTAGGTGATAGACAGATGAGAAGGTGATGTAGGGGAGTGCAGCACTGTTGAGAGGACGAGTAGGTGATAGATAGAGATGAGGGTGGAGATGTAGGGGGTGCAGAACTGTGGAGAGGACGGGTAGGGGATAGACAGATGAGGAGGTGATGTAGGGGAGTGCAGCACTGTGGAGAGGACGGGTAGGTGATAGACAGATGAGGAGGAGATGTAGGGGGGTGCAGCACTGTGGAGAGGACGGGTATGAGATAGACAGATGAGGAGATGTAGGGGGGTGCAGCACTGTGGAGAGGATGAGTAGGTGATAGAAAGAGAGGAGTGTGGAGATGTAGGGGGTGCAGCACTGTAGAGAGGATGAGTAGGTGATAGAAAGAGAGGAGTGTGGAGATGTAGGGGGTGCAGCACTGTAGAGAGGACGGGTAGGTGATAGAGAGGAGGGTGGAGATGTAGGGGGGTGCCGCACTATGGAGAGATTTGTGGGTGAGAACAAGCAGTTTGAATTGGATCCAGTGATATATGGGCAGCCAGTGCAATGACTGGCACAGCGCAGAGGCATCCGAGTAAGATAGGTGACCCCGGCTGCTGCAGTAGGGATGGTGTGGAGAGGGGAAGTCTAGTTAGAGTTACAGAATCACAGTATTGGGGGGCCACTGTTGCTGCTGTACTGGGGGATATTGAGGGCGGTTTAAGGGTCTATGGGGACCAGTGTGTAAGTATTGCGGAGGGTCTCTGGAGGGGGCGCAGCGCTCACGGCGAGGGTCTCCGGAGGGGGCGCAGCGCTCACGGCGAGGGTCTCCGGGGGTGGGCGCAGCGCTCACGGCGAGGGTCTCCGGGGGTGGGCGCAGCGCTCACGGCGAGGGTCTCCGGGGGTGGGCGCAGCGCTCACGGCGAGGGTCTCCGGGGGTGGGCGCAGCGCTCACGGCGAGGGTCTCCGGGGGTGGGCGCAGCGCTCACGGCGAGGGTCTCCGGGGGTGGGCGCAGCGCTCACGGCGAGGGTCTCCGGGGGTGGGCGCAGCGCTCACGGCGAGGGTCTCCGGGGGTGGGCGCAGCGCTCACGGCGAGGGTCTCCGGGGGTGGGCGCAGCGCTCACGGCGAGGGTCTCCGGGGGTGGGCGCAGCGCTCACGGCGAGGGTCTCCGGGGGCGAGGGTCTCCGCAGCGCTCACGGCGAGGGTCTCCGGGGGTCGGCGCAGCGCTCACAGCGAGGGTCGGCGCAGCGCTCACAGCGAGGGTCGGCGCAGCGCTCACAGCGAGGGTCGGCGCAGCGCTCACAGCGAGGGTCGGCGCAGCGCTCACAGCGAGGGTCGGCGCAGCGCTCACAGCGAGGGTCGGCGCAGCGCTCACAGCGAGGGTCGGCGCAGCGCTCACAGCGAGGGTCGGCGCAGCGCTCACAGCGAGGGTCGGCGCAGCGCTCACAGCGAGGGTCTCTGGGGGTCCCAGTCCTCAGGGTGAGGGTCTCTGGGGGTCCCAGTCCTCAGGGTGAGGGTCTCTGGGGGTCCCAGTCCTCAGGGTGAGGATCTCTGGGGGTCGCAGTATGGTGGGTCTCTTGTCTCCCTCCATCCTCTGCACACAGTGCAGGTCACAGGACTCCACAGAGCAGATGGGGCCACAATCCCCTGATAATGTCACGGGTGGGTGTGGGCTCAGTAACCCCCTCCCCCAGTAACAGGTGTCATTAACCCCCTCCTCACCCGCCAGCACGACCTCCGCCTCCAGCTCTTGCTGTTGTTGTAGCCGCCGCTGCCGTCCGGGTGGATGAGGGTGACGGACATGAAGTCCCGGCGCTGCGGAGAGTACATGGCGGACATGCTCTACCCTCTCCCCATGCCAAACTTCCCCGGAGAAGGAGGAGCAACTCTAGGGAGGAGCGGCAACTACAGCCCGGGGCTGCGGCCTACCCCGCCATGTAAACAAGCTGACAAGTGCCATGCGGGGGTCACTGCGCATGCGCGGCGCCAGCACGGAGGCCTCCAGCGACCAACTGTCAGCCCGGAGCCGCCATATTTGATGAGGGCAGAGGAGTAGTTACACGTATATCATTACCAGGAAAGCGAGGCGAAGAACCAGAAGTGTGTGTATCACTGAGGGGGGTTACTAAGAAAAGGAAAACAGCGCCTTAGTAACGAATATGTCCATAGCAACAGCGCCTTAGCAACGAAGATGTCCATAACAACCAATATAGGTCATTACTTTCTCAAACAAGGTGGTGGTGATGATTGGTTGCCATAGGCGACTGCAGTTTTCCCTTCCATGCTGACAGCTTTTAATGTCCATTTTTTTTTTTATTACTCATCTGAAAATGGTTGCAAAAACTGTAAAAGGTTGAAGCTCTCATAGGAACCAATCACAGGGCAGCTTTCATTTTGAAGAGCAGTGCAAGAGATGAAATCTGTGCTGTGATTGGTTGCTGTGGGCGATGAGTAGGTTCATATATATGCCCCCTGGTATTGGCCCCGGACCCCCATCGCTGGGGAAGAGGCTGATGTGTAGCTATGGCCGCCGGGGGCTTTTGCTGCCATCTTGACCTGCGGCTTCTTGATGGTGATCCATGGCCGTACTGGCGCTATTAGTGATGAGGATGGTACTTCAGTACAGTATGCGTCCATTCTTTCACCGTGCACTCCACATCCAGCTTCACCTTCTATGCCCCCTTATATAATAAATATTTGCCCCCTGGTCTCCATCCTGGCAGTGCATGCAGCTGTCTGCCGGGCCTGCTGGGAGTTGTAGTCCTGCCCCTGCTGGGAGTTGTAGTCCTGCCCCTGCTGGGAGTTGTAGTCCTGCTGGGAGTTGTAGTCCTGCGCCTGCTGGGAGTTGTAGTCCTGCGCCTGCTGGGAGTTGTAGTCCTTCCCCTGCTGGGAGTTGTAGTCCTTCCCTCTGCTGGGAGTTGTAGTCCTTCCCCTGCTGGGAGTTGTAGTCCTTCCCCTGCTGGGAGTTGTAGTCCTGCACCTGCTGGTGACCCTCCCAGCCCTGCAGCCACAGCCACGATCTGCTGATCCCCTTTACGCTCGGATTCTGCAATCAGCCGATGAGCTGGACGCACGGTGTTCGCTACGAGGAAGAGCAGGAGCGGGGATCGGGCGAGTCCCCCTCTCCCACCCATCCATCCACCATGTCCCCATCATACCCGGTCCTATAAACTAGGGTGAAAACTTCTACAGCTCTCTTTAGATCAGACTTACACCGGTTTTCTGCAAAAAAAAAAAAAAAGTCAAGCTTTTTGGGGGAAAAAAAGGCCATTTTTAATGAGCTCTGTGAGTAATACTGCTCACAGCTGAGAGTTTGTTACCATTGCATCTGTCTATGCAATCCTCCGTGGGCTGAAAACTCCAGCATAAGCTCTATTCTGTTAGTTTGTTATAATGTGTCAGTCCAGGTACAATGTATAAGTCTGGAGTCTATACAGCGAACGGAGGATACAACTGTATAAGGCTATGTGCGCACTAGAAAAGTGATTTTTCTCAAGAAAATTTCTTGAGAAACTTCTGGGAGTTGAAGATTACCGCATCTGCGGTAAAAAAAACGCACCAAAACCGCGGTAAAAACGCATGCGGTTTTGCCGCGGTATTTCCGCAGGTTGGTCCCTGCGTTTTTTTTATGCTGTAACTGCAATAAATAATATAGACAATAGATAGATAATCGATAGACAGATAATGGATAGAGGGAAAGATGGATAGATGAATAGATAGATAGAGGGATAGATAGAGGGATAGATAGATAGATAGAGGGATAGATGAATAGATAGATAGAGGGATAGATAGAGGGATAGATAGATAGATAGAGGGATAGATAGATAGAGGGATAGATAGATAGATAGATAGATAGAGGGATAGATAGAGGGAGGGATAGATAGATAGAGGGATAGATAGAGGGATAGATAGATAGAGGGATAGATAGATAGATAGATAGATAGAGGGATAGATAGAGAGATAGAGAGATACATAGAGGGATAGATAGAGGGATAGATAGATAGAGGGATAGATAGATAGATAGAGGGATAGATAGATAGATAGAGGGATAGATAGATAGATAATAGATAGATAGATAGAGGGATAGATAGATAGAGGGATAGATAGATAGAGAGATAGATAGATAGAGGGATAGATAGAGGGATAGATAGATAGATAGATAGATAGATAGAGGGATAGATAGATAATAGATGAGAAAGACCTATATAATGTCCCACCCCCCTGCATATTCTAAGCTGGCACCCTTTAGTGACTTTCATGTGGCACTAAAGGGTGCCTAGCCTTGTATTTAGCCAAAAAATAATTTAAAAAAAAAAATGACGTGGGGTCCCCCCCATCTTTTGTAGCCAGCTAGGGTAAAGCAGACGGCTGCAGCCTGCAGACCACAGCTGGCAGCTTCACCTTGGCTGGTAATCCAAAACAGACGGCACCCCACGCTGTTATTTTACATTAAAGATTTAAAACAAAAAATGTGGGGTCCCCCCCAAATTGGATCACCAGCCAAGGTAAAGCGGACAGCTGTGGTCTGGTATTCTCAGACTAGGGAGGTCCACTGTTATTGGACACTCCCCAGCCTAAAAATAGCAGGCTGCAGCCGCCCCAGAAGTGGAGCATCCATTAGACGTGCCAATCCTGGCGCTTCGCCCCAACTCATCCTGTTGCCCTGGTGCGGTGGCAAACGGGGTAATATATGGGGTCGATGCCAGATGTGTAATGTCACCTGGCATCAAGCCCTGGGGGGTTAGTGATGTCACGCGTCTATCAGATACCTGACATCACAAACCCACTCAGTAAGAAATTAAAAATAGACAACAAAAAAAGTTTTATTTGAAAAAACACTGCCCAACACATTGTTCTTTTCAATAAATTGGTGAAAGAGGGAATCAATTCCACGTCCGGCGTAATCCAATAAGGGGGTCCCACGACGATCCATACCATAGTCACTGTCCCAGTCAATGAAGAACAAAATGTTCCCCATTGGCTGGGAGAGCAATGCAGTGACCTGAGCTTACATCAATAGGTCAGCCCAGGTCACTGCAGGGGATGACGTGCGCTGCTGTCAGGATAGATGAGATCATTACCTGCTGTGACGATCTCCTGCTCTACTGACGTCAGCGCTGTCACTGACTTCTGTGCCCGCCGCGTTCTCAGCAGTATCACGAGAGCCCGAGATGTCACCGCTAGTGACAGTCTCGGGCCGCGGCCATAGACGGCAGTGACAGCGGTGACGTCAGGAGGCAGGAGATCGTCACAGCAGGTAATGATCTCATCTCACCTCCTGACAGCAGCGATTGTCATCCCCGCGGCTGCATGCACTGCTGTGTGTCAGTGTCTGCCTGCGCTGCAGCGTGACAAGCTGCTGACACTGCGGGCAGACACTGACACGCTGCAGGGCAGGCAGCGGCGGGGCTGGAGCGGGACACAGACTGCACGGGCACCTGGAGGTCACACGGAAGTGCTTCTGTGCGGCGTCCAGGGAGTGTGATGTCTGTGTTTACTCTGCTCCGCCTCCTCTTCTATCATAATGACATCACTTCCTGAAAACCGCAGGCAGCGATGAGCATTACCGCAGGTAATTCGCGGCTATTCCGGGGGTATACCGCACATCATTTGCTACCTGCGGTATACCCCCGGTATTTCGCGATTACATTACAGTGAATGGAGTGAAATTCCGGGGGTATTCCGCAGGTACCTGCGGAAAATAATGGACATGCTCATTTTCTCAAGAAATTCTGCTCAAAGAATTTTCTTGAGAAAAATCCGCAGCGTGCGCACAGCTATTTTTTTTCCCATAGGTTTTGCTGGGAAATGTCTGCAGAAAGATTTCAAACATTTCTCAAGAAATTTCCGCAGCAAAACTGCGGGTAAAAATGCAGTGTGCGCACAGGGCCTTAAACCCTCAGCTGAGCGGTGTCCAGAGGCTTCTCACAGCTGAGGGTTTGTTACAGTGGTCTTCCCGTTAGCTGTACGGACTCCAGAGTTATACGTTTTACCTGCACTGACACATTGTAACAAACCATCAGGAAACCCAAAATCATGGCCAGGCAAGCAGCAGTCACCTGAGGACCCAGGGCCGCTCGATCAGATTAGACCAGGACAGGACATCCATTTTTCCTGCAGTGATCGACCTCTTGATAAATGGCCGAGCAGGGAACCCCTTCTTCATCTGGGGAGGGGGCATCTTCATCAACTAACACCATGTGCCCGATGCTTCTCTTTGGCATCCACGTGGCACTTCAGGGTGCCATATACTGTATGTTGGCAGTGCCCCATTAGGACATGTTCACAAGCAGCAGATATGTTGCGGACGTTTCCTACATTTGTACAGGGAGATTTCTGCAGCAGGTGCGTGGATCCCTGACAAGCCCCCACTTGTGCATTTCCCGCAGCCCACGCGTATTTCTGACAGCCCCATTCGTGGATCACCTGCAGCCCCTGCACCTACATCTCCGTCAGCCCCATGCGTGGATCACCTACAGCTCCCGCACCTACATCTCCAGCAGCCCCATGCGTGGATCACCTGCAGCCCCTGCACCTACATCTCCAGCAGCCCCATGCGTGGATCACCTGCAGCCCCTGCACCTACATCTCCAGCAGCCCCATGCGTGGATCACCTACAGCTCCCGCACCTACATCTCCAGCAGCCCCATTCGTGGATCACCTGCAGCCCCTGCACCTACATCTCCAGCAGCCCCATGCGTGGATCACCTACAGCCCCTGCACCTACATCTCCAGCAGCCCCATGTGTGGATCACCTACAGCTCCCGCACCTACATCTCCAGCAGCCCCATGTGTGGATCACCTACAGCTCCCGCACCTACATCTCCAGCAGCCCCATGCGTGGATCACCTGCAGCCCCTGCACCGACATCTCCGTCAGCCTCTGCACCTACATCTCCAGCAGCCCCATGCGTGGATCACCTACAGCTCCCGCACCTACATCTCCAGCAGCCCCATGCGTGGATCACCTGCAGCCCCTGCACCGACATCTCCGTCAGCCTCTGCACCTACATCTCCAGCAGCCCCATGCGTGGATCACCTACAGCTCCCGCACCTACATCTCCAGCAGCCCCATGCGTGGATCACCTACAGCTCCCGCACCTACATCACCAGCAGCCCCATGCGTGGATCACCTACAGCTCCCGCACCTACATCTCCAGCTGCCCCAGACGAGGATCACCTACAGCTCCCGCACCTACATCTCCAGCAGCCCCATGCGTGGATCACCTACAGCTCCCGCACCTACATCTCCAGCAGCCCCATGCGTGGATCACCTACAGCTCCCGCACCTACATCTCCAGCTGCCCCAGACGAGGATCACCTGCAGCCCCCTGCACCTACATCTCCAGCAGCCCCCCGCATGTGCATCTCCAGCAGCCCCATGCGAGGATCACCTACAGCCCCCTGCACCTACATCTCCAGCAGCCCCCCGCATGTGCATCTCCAGCAGCCCCATGCGTGGATCACCTACAGCTCCCGCACCTACATCACCAGCAGCCCCATGCGTGGATCACCTACAGCTCCCGCACCTACATCTCCAGCTGCCCCAGACGAGGATCACCTACAGCTCCCGCACCTACATCTCCAGCAGCCCCATGCGTGGATCACCTACAGCTCCCGCACCTACATCTCCAGCAGCCCCATGCGTGGATCACCTACAGCTCCCGCACCTACATCTCCAGCTGCCCCAGACGAGGATCACCTGCAGCCCCCTGCACCTACATCTCCAGCAGCCCCCCGCATGTGCATCTCCAGCAGCCCCATGCGAGGATCACCTACAGCCCCCTGCACCTACATCTCCAGCAGCCCCCCGCATGTGCATCTCCAGCAGCCCCATGCGAGGATCACCTACAGCCCCCTGCACCTACATCTCTGGCAGCCCCTGAGCATGCAACTCCAGCAGCCCCATGCGAAGATCTCTTGAAGCCCACGTGCATTTCTGAGAGCCCCATGCATGGATCACCTGCAGCCCCCGCACCTACATCTCCAGCAGCCCCATGCGAGGATCTCCTGCAGCCCACGTACACTTCTGACAGCCCCGTGTGAGGGATCTCCTGCAGCCCCCGCACCTACATATACAGAAGTCACGTGTGAGGATCTCCGGCAGCCCCCGTGCGAGGGATCTCCGGCAGCCCTCGTGCATTTCTGACAGCCCCCATGCGAGGATCACCTGCAGCCCCTGCACTTTCATCTCCAGCAGCCCCCATGCGAGGATCTCTTGCAGCCGACGTGCATTTCTGACAGCCCCTGTGCGAGGGATCTCCGGCAGCCCCCATGAGAGGATCTCCTGCAGCCCCCATGCGAGGATCTCCTGCAGCCCCCATGCGAGGATCTCCTGCAGCCCCCATGCGAGGATCTCCTGCAGCCCCATGCGAGGATCTCCTGCAGCCCCATGCGAGGATCTCCTGCAGCCCACGTGCATTTCTGACAGCCCCGTGCGAGGGATCTCCGCAGCCCAGTGTGTGGACTTCAGACTGCCCCATACATAAATCTGAAACACTGGTGAATATTTTTGCACCAATTCTTTCCTGTTCCCCACAGAATAGGATATTTTTCTATTTTATGCACCAGAAAATCACAACACGATATCATGAATCAGTGCCCAGTTTATTGGAGCGTCTGGAATTACAGTAACGAGGGGAGGATTCACTTCTGTGATTTGTGCCCTCTCCGCTGCCCGGTGTGCCAACCAATATGGGGGCAGCATTGTATGGCACGGCAAATTCTTATAATCCAGCATGTCCAGACCGCGGCGATGGATGACAGCACCTTATCACGTCTTCTGTGCTGGCGGCGCCCACTGCCTTGTGCCCTCCCCATGGATCTGGGCTATAGAGAAGGCGATGGCGGATTTTTGTGATCCTGTAGGTTGAGGTTACATTAAACACCGGGGCTGTATGAATTCTGCAGTTTTGCCAATGTTTGTGATTCTGATCCAAGAAGGATGCAGCAGCTGCGCCTCCCTATGATGGGGCACAGTTTGCTTCTGTATTGCCGCGAATCTGGTGACACGGTACTGGGTGTATGTGGCAGTAACTGACGTGGCATTTACAGGGGTCACCTTACACATATTATATGAAAGCAAGTCTGAAATCCTCCGCCTACCTCATCAGACTGCTGCTCTTTGGCTCCTCCATGCTTTACACTGCAGCTCTGCTTGCTCGGGTTGGCTGCTGGCAGAGGCCAGAGGATGGGGACAGGTTTTACAGCAAGAATAGAGGATTAGAAATGACAGGCAGCGAGAAAGACGTTATAAGAGAAATGCTGCACGGAATAGGGGGGGAAAGGATAAAGCTCCCTTATTGTCCACAGCAACCAATCACAGAGCAGCTTTTATTTTCCAGGAGCAGTGTAAGAGATGAAAGCTGTGCTGTGATTGGTTGCTATTGCTGATGACCAGGTTTATAAATCTGCTCCATGCTATTGTACCCCCATTATCATTCCTTTATTGGTTTGCAGGGGAAGATGCTGATGTGTAGCTTTTGCCGCCATCTTGCCCTGCGGCTTCATACAAAACTGAAGTCCTGCAAATCCCCCAAAAGTTGGCACCGCGTGCCAGCGACCGCAGGGCAAATCCCCCAAAAGTAAAAATTATAAAAAAAAAAAAAAGTTAACAAATATTAAAAATATATAAATGGTTGAAGTCGTCTCCACCCCCCACTTTTTGCAATAAAAAAAATAATAATAATTTGCATCGTCGCGTCCGTATAAGCGCAATCTATGAAAATATAAGGTAATTATAGGGACCCGACGGGAACCGCATGAAGAAAAATCAATGACAGAATTACCGTCCTTTTATATGTATCCGAAAATGGTGTCAATGAAAACATAAGGTCTGAAATAAGGGAGGAAAAATGAAAAAACGGAAATTAGGGAAGGGGGAGGGGGGGGACCCTGAAATATCGGGGTGATATGGCTGCCGAGCTGCAGTATTCACGATTTCCTAAAATGTGCACCATGTGAAGCCGACGTCCAGCACCGACCTCCGTGGTGACCGCCCTCGTTTTTGGTTGCATAGTAAGTTGCTGATACAGAAGGCAGTGATTGTCGGTCCTCGAATCGTAAGGCACAATGGCTCCCCCGCGTGCCCACCATGCCGGCAGCAGATCTTCATTGCTTCCTACACCTTCTGGACGTCCAGGATGAAGGGGGACGAGATTTCCTTCTTACTCAGATGCAAGTCTAGGCCCTGCAAGCAAAACACATCGAATACGTGTCACAGCCGGGGACAGAGGACGGATGAGACCCGAAATAACTGTCCGGACCCCAGCACCTAATACCCCCAAATCTGAAAAAAACAGGAAATAATATATAAAATAAATATAATCTACTGTTAATATTCAGGACCTTGGGGGTTGTCTTGAGATCACTGTATGATCAGCAGGGGTCCGCTGCGGCCCCCTCCAACTGCCACAGAGGTGCGAAGACTAAAGGGGGCTTTACACACTACGACATCGCTAATGCGGAGTCGTTGGGGTCACGGAATTTGTGACGCACATCCAGACGCAGTAACGATGCCGTTGCGTGTGACACCTATGAGCGATTTTGTATCGTCGCAAAAACGTGCAAAATCGCTCATCGGTGACATGGGGGTCCATTCTCAAATATCGTTACTGCAGCAGCACACATCGCTCCGTGTGATGCCGCAGGAACGAGGAAGCTCATCTTACCTGCCTCCCCGCCGCTATGCTGAAGGAAGGAGGTGGGCGGGATGTTACGTTCCGCTCATCTCCGCCCCTCCGCTTTTATTGGGCGGCGATTCAGTGACGCTGCAGTGACGCTGAACGAACCACCCCTTTAGAAAGGAGGCGGTTCGCCGGTCACAGCGACGTAGCTAGGCAGGTAAGTCCGTGTGACGGGTCTGGGCGATGTTGTGCGGCACGGGCAGCGATTTGCCCGTGTCGCACAACAGATGGGGGCGGGTACCCACGCTAGCGATATCGGTACCGATATCGCAGTGTGTAAAGCAGCCTTTAGTCTTAGTGACGTTTTCGCCGTAGGCCACGTGGGACACCACATATTCTATATTTTTACAGTTTTGCCCATTGTAGGGATCGGTCTGAATCTTAAGGAGTACCCTTTAACTACCATATTTTTCAGATTATAAGACACACTTTTCCTCCCAAAAAATTGGAAGGAAAATGAGGGGTGCGCCTTAAAATCCAAATGTAGCTTACCGGAGGGTGGGGTCACAGGAGGCCGGGCAATGCTGTGCTGCGGGTGCTGTTCTGGGCAGCGGGTGGTGAGGCACGGGTCATTCTGAAGATGTGGGCGGTGAGGGCTTCAAGTAATGGCACCCAGAGTCGGCGCGTGTGCAGATGGAGCTCTCATCTGCACATGCGCCGTATCCGGCCCATTGATCTCCCAGCAGTAGACTTAAGGAAAATGGCACATGCGCAGATGAGATCTCGACTAATCACTGAGCCGATTGAGTTATCGGCTCAGTGATTAGTCGAGATCTCATCTGCGCACGCGCAGACTCCGGCCGCCATTTCATTGAAGGCCACACCGCTGACATCTTTAGAATGGCCCGTGCCTCGCAGCCAGCAGCGAGCACCAGCACAGAGCAGCGACGCCTGCCCCAGTGAGCATCTGGGCCCCCCTTTGCACCACCCGCAGCATCGCCATACTCCAGGACCACCGCTGCTGCCCCTCCTCCCCGGTAAGACCCCACCAGATTATAAAACAGACCCCATATTTTTTATTATTTTAATTTTTTTATTTACCTTTTTTTGTCTCTAAATTTGGGGTGCGTCTTATAATCTGGTGCGTCTTATAAAATGAAAACTACGGTATTCGGCAACATCCAGTGTACACGTATGGCGCATGTGTGCACTTATTGTAAAAGCCAAAACCACCTCATACAACGAGGGTGCCTGCAGTGTTATACAGCCAGCACCAGAGAAGTGATGAAACCAGCTCTGATCCCAACAGGTTACCTTCCTAGGCTAAGTTCACATTTCCGTTGTTTTGCATCAGTCACATGCGTTGCTTGACGCATGTGACTGATGCGTTGTACAACGGATGACAAAGAAAAGAATTTCATTGTCGGACTCCGTTGTGTGCGGGGGGCGGAGTTTGGGGGGGGGGGCGGAGCTGAGGACGTCAGTGCCGCGGTCTGCATGGCTGGGGACAGGTGAGTGAGAGTGTGTGTGTGTGTGTGTGTGTGGGTGTACATGCGGAGTGCGGGAGGGGGCGGAGCGCGAGGGGGCGGAGCCGAGCGTGGCTGTGGAGCTGAGGACGTCAGTGCCGCGGTCTGCATGGTTGGGGACAGGTGAGTGTGTGTGTGTACATGCGGAGTGCGGGAGGGGGCGGAGCCGAGTGGTGAAGTGTCTGGCTCCTTGCACACTGTATCCAGGGTAAATATCGAGTAACTAAAAGCAAAGCACTTTTTGCTTGGTTACCCGATATTTATCTTGGATACCAGCATACACCGCTTAGCGCTGGCTCCCTGCACACTGTAAATATCGGGTAACTAACCAAAGCGCATTGCTTGGTTACCCGATGTGTATCCTGGTTACAGGGGCAGGGAGCCAGAGAGCGCATGCGCAGCAAAATCGTACGGATCGCGCTGCTCAAAAAACGTTACAGGCTGCGTTGCTCCCGCCCGGTGGTCAATTAAAAAACGACTGACCGCGACGCAGTGGATGCAACGCAGCATCATCAGTCGCAATCCGTGACTAATAGAAGCCTATGGGGAAAAACAGGATTCCTGCAAAATATTGTGCAGGATACCGCAATTCCTCAAGGCGACGGATTGTGACTGATGCAAAACAACGGAAGTGTGAACCTAGCCTTAGGGGCACTTTGCACGCTGCGACATCGCAGGCCGATGCTGCGATGCCGAGCGCGATAGTCCCCGCCCCCATCGCAGCGGCGATATCCTTGTGATAACTGCCGTAGCGAACATTATCGCTACGGCAGCTTCACATGGACTCACCTGTCCTGCGACCGGCGCTCTGGCCGGCGACCCGCCTCCTTATTAAGGAGACGGGTCGTATGGCGTCACTGCGACGTCCCACGGCAGGCGGCCAATAGGAGCGGAGGGGCGGAGATGAGCGGGATGTAAACATCCCGCCCACCTCCTTCCTTCCGCATATCCTATGGAAGCCGCGGTGATGCCGGTAGGAGATGTTCCTCGCTCCTGCGGCCTCACACACAGCGATGTGTGCTGCCGCAGGAACGAGGAACAACATCAGACCGTCGCGTCAGCGTAATCATGGATTACGCTGACGCTGCACCGATGATACGATTACGACGCTTTTGCGCTCGTTAATCGTATCATCGAGACTTTACACACTACAATGTCGCATGCGATGCCGGAAGTACGTCATTTTCAATTTGACCCCACCGACATTGCACCTGCGATGTCGTAGTGTGCAAAGTGCCCCTTAGATGCTGCTGCCGCCAATCGTACAATGGCATTTAAACTGGTTGTCCGCTACTAGGACAACCCCCTTCTGATTCCACATATTTCCCGTAGGTAAAATATAAAAAGCTTATACTCGCCTCTGGTGGTGGTGGCGTGGTTCCAGCGTTGTCCAGGCTCGCACTCCTGGGGTTCACATGACATTGTGACGTAATGTAAGCCCCACGTCCATTCATTGCTGGCTTCTATCTCCCAGCCTTTGAACAAATGAGTCAATCAACAGGAAGGAGCGCAGAGGTTGCCACTCACTTCATGTTGATTGCTCTACGGTAGAAGCTAACGGTGACTGGACGCGGGGTTCACATTACGTCACAACGTCGCGTGAGCCCGGACACTGCTGGAACCATGCCACCACCGGAGGGGAGTATAATCTTTTTATATTCTACCTGGGGGAGATATGTGGAATCAGAAGGGGTTGTCCTAGTAGTGGACACCCCCTTTAAGAGGTTGGAAACTTAAGCATCAGAAGGGCCACCTAACCATTCCACAAAAGGACTACAGTGTTTTGGTGTCATGGCAGATTTCTTGGGGTGCGTGTCCCTTTAAGAAGCAGACACTGAGGGGCGAGGTGCCCGTGTATGGGGCATCACCACGTGTGCGTTTCTCTCACACCACTCACCTCTCCAAAATATGAGATTAGTGGGGAAATCTCGCAGATCACGGGGGGATCTTCCGCTTCGGACACCCTATAAAGAGGGGAGATGTAAACGTATCATAAGCAGAGGGGCTGCGGTGAAATGTCCGGGCGCAGCTCGCTGAATACTGACCTGGAGCCCTCTTCTATGGCGCAGCCTTCGGCATCGGTAAACTTCGCCCCGGCCCGCAGAGCCCAGCGGTAGTGCTGCCACAGGAGCGAGCGCCGCGCTGTGCTCGGCGTGTCCTTATCCGCGGTATCTGCATTTTTTAAAGGGGAGAATTCTTCTTCTCTGACAACTTCGAAAGCCACAAAGTTACTACAAATGAAGAGAGAAGACGGGATCATCCATACCGGCGTCGGTCCGCAGCGGCCGGGCGCGGCGTGCACAATCACTCACTTGGCAAACTGGAAGACATCAAACACAAACTTCTCCATCTTTATTCCGTTGGGTCGCGTGGGCTTCACCAGGTTTCCCTCTTCATCCACGTAGGGGACTTTCTTGATGGCTACGTGGTACCCCAGGCGCTCCCCGAGGGTCCTGAGGGAGGGGAACAAGGGGGAGTAATACAAAGTAATGGTCGCATCTGGCATGTTTTTTCACCGGGCGATAAGCGGCTGCCATGCACGTGTGGCGTCCTTATCTCTGGAGGTCCCAATGATTGGCCACTGGACAGTATAGAGCGGATCAGAGACTGACCCGGCCATGTTCTTCAGGAAGTCCAGGGTGAAGAAATGGTTGCAGATGCTGCCGGCGTTGTAGGTCAGGCTGCCATCGGGGTTGCGCTTCTCAGCGGTGTCGGGGCTGATCTCGCTGTACTCCACAACCTGGTAGACGCCATCCACCTGGCACACCACCCCGACCGGCTCCGATGGATACGCCTTCTCCACCACCTGAAATATCATCAGGGACAATGACCCCATCATCCAATCGTAAAGGGAAACGATCAGCAAATATAAAAAAAGGGGCAACAAGTGTGGCCTCTATACAAAAATGGTGGGATATGGGATACACCAGTGAGGATTAGTGGGGTCTCTGTGACCCACCAGCCCCAGGATATCCCATCAATGGGTCTATGATCTAAACCCTATTTATGGAGCTGTCCAGACCCAGTATAAAAGGGGTACGGAAAGTATTCACACCCCTGTACATTTTTCACTCTTTGTTTCATTGCAGCCATTTGGTAAATTCTCATTAATGTACACTCTGCCCCCCATCTTGACAGAAAAAACACAGAAATGTAGAAATTTTTGCAAATTTATTAAACAAGAAAAACTGAAATATCCCATGGTCATAAGTATTCAGCCCCTTTGCTCAGACACTCATATGTAAGGCCGGTTTCACACATTCGGCTTTTCGCCGGTTTGCCGGATCCGGCGCTCTCCCGTACAGACAATACAGTACAGTGACAGCGCTGTAACTTCCGGGTCACATGCGCCGGTCACATGACAGCACGTGACCGGCGCTTGTTGCGCTGTCACTGTACTGTAGTCACTGTATGGGAGAGCGCCTGATCCGGCAAACCGGCGAAAAGCCGGATGTGTGAAACCGGCCTAAGTCACATGCTGTCCATTTCCTTGTGATCTTCCTTGAGATGTTTCTGCTCCTTCATTGGAGTGCAGCTGTGTGTAATTAAACTGATAGGACGTGATTTGGAAAGGCGCACACCTATATAAGACCTCACAGCTCACACTGCATGTCATACCAAATGAGGATCATGAGGTCAAAGGAACTGCCCAAGGAGCTCAGAGACAGAATTGTGGCAAGGCACAGATCTGGCCAAGGTTACAAAAGAATTTCTGAAGTGCTCAAGGTTCCTAAGAGCCCAGGCCTCCATAATCCTTAAATGGAAGAAGTTTGGGACCAGCAGAACTCTTCCTAGACCCGGCCGTCCAGCCAAACTGAGCAATCGTGGGAGAAGAGCCTTGGTTAGAGAGGTAAAGAAGAACCCCAAGATCACTGTGGCTGAGCTCCAGAGATGTAGTAGGGAGATGAGAGAAAGTTACACAAAGTCACCTATCACTGCAGCCTCCACCAGTCGAGCCTTTATGGCAGTGACCCGACGGAAGCCTCTCCTCAGTGCAAGACATATGAATACCGCATAGAGATTGCAAAAAAAAACACGTGAAGGACTCCCAGACTATGAGAAATAAGATTCTATGGTCTGATGAGACGAAGATAGAACTTTATGGTGATAATTCTAAGCGGTATGTGTGGAGAAAATCAGGCACCGCTCATCACCTGCCCAATACAATCCCCACAGTGAAGCATGGTGGAGGCAGCATCATGCTATGGGGGCAGGAACAGGACAACTGGCTGCAATTGAAGGAAAGATGAATGCGGCCAAGTACAGAGATATCCTGGAAGAAAACCTCTTCCAGATGCTCTGGACCTCAGACTTGGCCGAAGGTTCACCTTCCAACAAGACAGTGACCCTAAGCACACAGCTAAAATAACAAAGGAGCGGCTTCAGAACAACTCTGTGGCCATTCTTGACCGGCCCAGCCAGAGCCCTGACCTAAACCCAATTGAGCATCTCTGGAGAGAGACCTGAAAATGGCGTCCACCAACGTTCACCATCCAACCTGACGGAACTGGAGAGGATCTGCAAGGAAGAATGGCCGAGGAGCCCCGAATCCAGGATCCCAAGAAGACTCATGGCTGTACTAGCTCAAAAGGGAGGGCAAAGGGGCTGAATACTTATGACCATGGGATAGTTCAGTTTTTTCTTGTTTAATGAATTTGCAAATATTTCTACATTTCTGTTTTTTCTGTCAGGATGGGGGATGGGGGCAGAGTGCACATTACTGAGAAAAAATACCAAATGGCTGCAATGAAACAAAGAGAAAAATTTAAAGGGGTCTGAATACTTTCCGTACCCGCTGTAAAGTGGAAAAGTGCAAGTTCACCATGGGTGGGCACATTAATTTGACCGCAGCGAGTATCGAATCTGGGCACAATATTGGCCATGGACGGCTTCCCAATGTGAGGTTGCATTGCTCCGATCAGGCCTGGACAACCCCTTTAAGAACCATCTGCTGACTGACCTTAGCTCCACAGTCGGCCCCTTTGGACACACAGAAGCCCACGAACATGGGATCGGCCATCTTCACCAGTATATTGTCCACACAGTACACGTGGATGTAGCAGATGCCTCGCGCCTCCAGGTCTTCCAGTATGCGGTTGTCGGCCAGGGCTCGGTACAGGCCGCCGTTACCATCTAGAATGGCACAAATGGTATATATATATGGAAACCGCTGAACAGGCAATTCCCTCATCTAATGCCATCAGACGCAGGTTACAGCAGCCTATAGACGGTCTGCAAATACAGAAGGAGGGATTGCTATTTATGCGATTTCCCTCTATATTGGAGGACAGATGCCCCAGGGCCACGTACAGCACAATCTGCTCCCCCCCGAATTACCTGGAGCCATCGCAACCTTGTCCTTTCGCTCCAAAATGGCACGTCCATCGAACCCGACCGCAGGCAGCATCCTCTGCTCAAACATGACGACATCCGCCCGATCAATGCCGAAAAAGTTGTGTTCCTCGAAAAACCTCTGCGTGGGGTCCAGGGTGAACTCGCTGGTCATGATGTACCTGGGGGGTAAGGGGCGAGAATCAATGTACAGGCCTTGAAGCTGCCGGCAGCGGCGTTGCAATGCATTGTGGGAGCGCCTCCCCCCACACGCGCGCCACCCCCCACCATGGCACGGTGCCCCCCCACACACGCGCCGCCCCCCCACCATAGCACGGTGCCCCCCACACACGCACGCGCCGCCCCCCCCCCCACACAGGTGCCGCCCCACACACACACACGCGCCGCCCCTCACCATGGCACGGTGCCACTCATACACACGCAGCCCCTCTCACACGCGCTGCCCCTCACCATGGCACGGTGCCCCTCATACACACGCAGCCCCTCACCATGGCACGGTGCCCCTCATACGCACGCAGCCCCCCCATACGCACGCAGCCCCCCCCATACGCACGCCCCCCCCCCATACGCACGCCGCCCCCCCATACGCATGCTGCCCCTCACCATGGCACGGTACACTGCACCGAGTGCTTGTCTCCGGCCAGCCGCTGCAGACGCAGGATGCGCTCCGCCTGGATCTGGTACAGAGTCTTTCCACTGGGTAGCCCCACATTGTACATTCCTTTGGGGTACGTCACCCCCAGACGTGTGCCCTGACCCCCGGCCAGCAGCAGGACGGCCACCTTATTCTGTGAGATCTGGCGGTAACCTGGAAGACATGAGCATTAGTCTGAGGCCACAGCCCCGCCGGCCACCACAGCCCCGCCAACCACCACAGCCCCGCCGGCCACCACAGCCCCGCCAACCACCACAGCCCCGCCAACCACCACAGCCCCGCCAACCACCACAGCCCCGCCAACCACCACAGCCCCGCCAACCACCACAGCCCCGCCGGCCACCACAGCCCCGCCAACCACCACAGCCCCGCCAACCACCACAGCCCCGCCAACCACCACAGCCCCGCCGGCCACCACAGCCCCGCCGGCCACCACAGCCCCGCCAACCACCACAGCCCCGCCGGCCACCACAGCCCCGCCGGCCACCACAGCCCCGCCGGCCACCACAGCCCCGCCGGCCACCATCATACACAGGAGACGTCCGATACTCCGCCACCTCATCCGGTCCGTGTGTCGCCTCCTGCAGTTATACCGAGGTCAGGTAGTGTCCTGTGATTATGGAAACAGTATATACAGTGCAGTATACAGCGTACAGTGAGCACTGCACAGTATATAGAGAAGCCGCTGACCGGGCACAATACCAGGAAGGAACGAGAGCGGCCGACATCACAAGACAAGGCCCGTATCCTGAAAGGCCCCTCAAACCAGTGATGCCTGACCCTGGGGGGAGGGGGGACAATGTATATAATGGACACGCCGAGGGGGTCAACGTATATAATGGTCACACAGGGGGAGCACAAAATATATAATGGTCACACAGGGGGGCACAAAATATATAATGGTCACACAGGGGGGCACAAAATATATAATGATCACACAGGGGGACACAAAATATATAATGGTCACACTGGGGGGCACAGAATATATAATGGTCACACTGGGGGGCACAGAATATATAATGGTCACACTGGGGGGCACAGAATATATAATGGTCACACTGGGGGGCACAGAATATATAATGGTCACACTGGGGGGCACAGAATATATAATGGTCACACCGGGGGGGCACAGTATATATAATGGTCACACTGGGGGACACAAAATATATAATGGTCACACTGGGGGGCACAGAATATATAATGGTCACACTGGGGGGCACAGAATATATAATGGTCACACTGGGGGACACAGAATATATAATGGTCACACTGGGGGGCACAGAATATATAATGGTCACACTGGGGGGCACAGAATATATAATGGTCACACCGGGGGGGCACAGAATATATAATGGTCACACTGGGGGACACAAAATATATAATGGTCACACTGGGGGGCACAGAATATATAATGGTCACACTGGGGGGCACAGAATATATAATGGTCACACAGGGGGGCATAGAATATATAATGGTCACACTGGGGGGCACAAAATATATAATGGTCACACAGGGGGGCACAGAATATATAATGGTCACACTGGGGGGCACAGAATATATAATGGTCACACTGGGGGGCACAAAATATATAATGGTCACACTGGGGGGCACAAAATATATAATGGTCACACTGGGGGGCACAAAATATATAATGGTCACACTGGGGGGCACAAAATATATAATGGTCACACTGGGGGACACAGAATATATAATGGTCACACTGGGGGACACAGAATATATAATGGTCACACAGGGGGGCACAGAATATATAATGGTCACACTGGGGGACACAGAATATATAATGGTCACACTGGGGGACACAGAATATATAATGGTCACACTGGGGGGCACAGAACATATAATGGTCACACTGGGGGACACAGAATATATAATGGTCACACTGGGGGACACAGAATATATAATGGTCACACTGGGGGACACAGAATATATAATGGTCACACTGGGGGACACAGAATATATAATGGTCACACTGGGGGGCACAGAACATATAATGGTCACACTGGGGGACACAGAATATATAATGGTCACACTGGGGGACAAAGAATATATAATGGTCACACTGGGGGACAAAGAATATATAATGGTCACACTGGGGGACACAGAATATATAATGGTCACACTGGGGGACACAGAATATATAATGGTCACACTGGGGGGCACAGAACATATAATGGTCACACTGGGGGACACAGAACATATAATGGTCACACTGGGGGACACAGAATATATAATGGTCACACTGGGGGACAAAGAATATATAATGGTCACACTGGGGGACAAAGAATATATAATGGTCACACTGGGGGACAAAGAATATATAATGGTCACACTGGGGGACACAGAATATATAATGGTCACACTGGGGGGCACAGAATATATAATGGTCACACTGGGGGGCACAGAACATATAATGGTCACACTGGGGGACACAGAATATATAATGGTCACACTGGGGGACACAGAATATATAATGGTCACACTGGGGGGCACAGAACATATAATGGTCACACTGGGGGACACAGAACATATAATGGTCACACTGGGGGACACAGAATATATAATGGTCACACTGGGGGACAAAGAATATATAATGGTCACACTGGGGGACAAAGAATATATAATGGTCACACTGGGGGACAAAGAATATATAATGGTCACACTGGGGGACACAGAATATATAATGGTCACACTGGGGGGCACAGAATATATAATGGTCACACTGGGGGGCACAGAACATATAATGGTCACACTGGGGGACACAGAGTATATAATGGTCACACTGGGGGACACAGAATATATAATGGTCACACTGGGGGACACAATATATAATGGTCACACTGGGGGACACAGAATATATAATGGTCACACAGGGGGGGCACAAAATACATAATGGTCATATCGGGGGGCACAAAATATAAAATGGTCACACTGGGGGGCACAGCACAAAAAATGGTCACAGCGCATATAATGGTCACACAGGAGGGCACAGAATATATCGGGGGCACAGCGGCAGGCGTGGATTGACCTTCATATTATTGCAGATTTTACTGGGTACAAAGTTCTGTAAATTACAAGACACTGCGATATGGCACAATATAACGGAGCCTGGCAGCGGATTACACAGCGTGGTGGCTGCACCCGGGTGCAAGGTCTCACAGATAACTGCACTAATGCCATGTGAGGAAGCAGGGGGCTCACAGTGATGTTATTGGGGGGCTCACAGAGGTGTTATTGGGGTACGCACAGCAGTGTGCAGGACGCCTCGTATTTAGCTATAGTCAGACCCTCACCGCTGCTCTCATCACTCCTCCCGTCTGAGTAAATCCTTCTGTTATTGGGGCGCACTGATATTAGGTTGAATATTAATCACCTCGTTATTTACAGACACTGGGTTCATCGTGATCATGGGGCGCTGCCTAACCTGGAGAAAGGCTGTATAATCATCAGAGTGCACTGATTGTGGGGGGCTCGCTGCAGCCAATGTACACCAAATAGTGGGGTACAGGCCACTTCTAGGGTGCACGGCAGTGACTGATGTTCTGTCTGTGGAGGTCACCCTACTATAGGAATTGTTGGGTCCTGGGGTAAAACATTCTCTGGTGATTGTGAGATACCCATTATTTTATTGCCTGTGGGGCATTTGCTGTTTTTGGGGTTCACAGTTCTATAGTCATTGTGGGGCTCCCTGTAATAAAAATTGTAGAGTACTTGCTATTTTGCACTATTCTATATTGATTGTGGGGTGCTGGCCGATTTAAGGTTCACTCTTCTATAATGAGTTTGGATTTTCTCTATAGCATTACTGGGGTCTGGTACAGTGATAGTGGGGTGAACAATATTTTTTGAGATTCTCTTGTAGATTATAATGGGGCCCAGTCACTATCATACCCAATTCAGGTCACTCCCCCAGCTCCTCCTCCTGGGGTCTCAGCTTCAGGTCTCTCCCCCTCTTCCTGCCAGGCTCTCCGCTCCTCGAGTCACCCCCCCCACAGGTCCTTGGGTCTCTCCCCCGCTCCTCCCCGGGTTCTCCGCTCCTCCGGTCACTCACCCTCCTCCTCCCCGGGCTCTCCGCTCCTCCGGTCACTCGCCCTCCTCCTCCCCGGGTTCTCCGCTCCTCCGGTCACTCACCCTCCTCCTCCCCGGGCTCTCCGCTCCTCCGGTCACTCACCCTCCTCCTCCCCGGGCTCTCCGCTCCTCCGGTCACTCGCCCTCCTCCTCCCCGGGCTCTCCGCTCCTCCGGTCACTCACCCTCCTCCTCCCCGGGCTCTCCGCTCCTCCGGACACTCACCCTCCTCCTCTCCGGGCTCTCCGCTCCTCCTCCGGTCACTCACCCTCCTCCTCCCCGGGCTTTCCGTTCCTCCTCCAGACACTCACCCTCCTCCTCCCCGGGCTCTCCGCTCCTCCGGTCACTCACCCTCCTCCTCCCCGGGCTCTCCGCTCCTCCGGTCACTCACCCTCCTCCTCCCCGGGCTCTCCGCTCCTCCTCCCCGGGCTCTCCGCTCCTCCGGACACTCACCCTCCTCCTCCCCGGGCTCTCCGCTCCTCCGGTCACTCAGCCTCCTCCTCCCTGGGCTCTCCGCTCCTCCGGTCACTCGCCCGCCTCCTCCCCGGGCTCTCCGCTCCTCCGGTCACTCGCCCTCTTCCTCCCCTTGCTCTCCGCTCCTCCGGTCACTCGCCCTCCTCCTCCCCGGGCTCTCCACTCCTCCGGTCACTCGCCCTCTTCCTCCCCTTGCTCTCCGCTCCTCCGGTCACTCGCCCTCCTCCTCCCCGGGCTCTCCGCTCCTCCTCCGGTCACTCGCCCTCCTCCTCCCCGGGCTCTCCGCTCCTCCTCCGGTCACTCACCCTCTTCCCCCCCTTGCTCTCCGCTCCTCCGGTCACTCACCCTCCTCCTCCCCGGGCTCTCCGGCCACTCACCCTCCTCCTCCCCGGGCTCTCCGGTCCTCCGGTCACTCGCCCTCCTCCTCCCCGGGCTCTCCGCTCCTCCGGTCACTCACCCTCCTCCTCCCAGGCTCTCCGCTCCTCCTCCGGTCACTCACCCTCCTCCTCCCCGGGCTCTCCGCTCCTCCTCCGGTCACTCACCCTCCTCCTCCCCGGGCTCTCCGCTCCTCCTCCGGTCACTCACCCTCCTCCTCCCAGGCTCTCCGCTCCTCCTCCGGTCACTCAGCCTCCTCCTCCCTGGGCTCTCCGCTCCTCCGGTCACTCGCCCGCCTCCTCCCCGGGCTCTCCGCTCCTCCGGTCACTCGCCCTCTTCCTCCCCTTGCTCTCCGCTCCTCCGGTCACTCGCCCTCTTCCTCCCCGGGCTCTCCGCTCCTCCGGTCACTCGCCCTCCTCCTCCCCGGGCTCTCCGCTCCTCCTCCGGTCACTCACCCTCTTCCCCCCCTTGCTCTCCGCTCCTCCGGTCACTCACCCTCCTCCTCCCCGGGCTCTCCAGCCACTCACCCTCCTCCTCCCCGGGCTCTCCGGTCCTCCGGTCACTCGCCCTCCTCCTCCCCGGGCTCTCCGCTCCTCCGGTCACTCACCCTCCTCCTCCCAGGCTCTCCGCTCCTCCTCCGGTCACTCACCCTCCTCCTCCCCGGGCTCTCCGCTCCTCCTCCGGTCACTCACCCTCCTCCTCCCCGGGCTCTCCGCTCCTCCTCCGGTCACTCACCCTCCTCCTCCCCGGGCTCTCCGCTCCTCCTCCGGTCACTCACCCTCCTCCTCCCAGGCTCTCCGCTCCTCCTCCGGTCACTCAGCCTCCTCCTCCCTGGGCTCTCCGCTCCTCCGGTCACTCGCCCGCCTCCTCCCCGGGCTCTCCGCTCCTCCGGTCACTCGCCCTCTTCCTCCCCTTGCTCTCCGCTCCTCCGGTCACTCGCCCTCTTCCTCCCCGGGCTCTCCGCTCCTCCGGTCACTCGCCCTCCTCCTCCCCGGGCTCTCCGCTCCTCCTCCGGTCACTCGCCCTCCTCCTCCCCGGGCTCTCCGCTCCTCCTCCGGTCACTCACCCTCTTCCCCCCCTTGCTCTCCGCTCCTCCGGTCACTCACCCTCCTCCTCCCCGGGCTCTCCGGTCACTCACCCTCCTCCTCCCCGGGCTCTCCGCTCCTCCGGTCACTCGCCCTCCTCCTCCCCGGGCTCTCCGCTCCTCCGGTCACTCGCCCTCCTCCTCCCCGGGCTCTCCGCTCCTCCGGTCACTCGCCCTCCTCCTCCCCGGGCTCTCCGCTCCTCCGGTCACTCGCCCTCCTCCTCCCCGGGCTCTCCGCTCCTCCTCCGGTCACTCACCCTCCTCCTCCCAGGCTCTCCGCTCCTCCTCCGGTCACTCACCCTCTTCCTCCCCTTGCTCTCCGCTCCTCCGGTCACTCACCCTCCTCCTCCCAGGCTCTCCGCTCCTCCTCCGGTCACTCACCCTCCTCCTCCCAGGCTCTCCGCTCCTCCTCCGGTCACTCGCCCTCCTCCTCCCCGGGCTCTCCGCTCCTCCTCCGGTCACTCACCCTCCTCCTCCCCGGGCTCTCCGCTCCTCCTCCGGTCACTCACCCTCCTCCTCTCAGGCTCTCCGCTCCTCCTCCGGTCACTCACCCTCCTCCTCCCCGGGCTCTCCGCTCCTCCTCCGGTCCCTCACCCTCCTCCTCCCCGGGCTCTCCGCTCCTCCTCCGGTCACTCACCCTCCTCCTCCCCGGGCTCTCCGCTCCTCCTCCGGTCACTCGCCCTCCTCCTCCCCGGGCTCTCCGCTCCTCCTCCGGTCACTCACCCTCCTCCTCCCCGGGCTCTCCGCTCCTCCTCCGGTCACTCACCCTCCTCCTCCCCGGGCTCTCCGCTCCTCCTCCGGTCACTCACCCTCTTCCTCCCCTTGCTCTCCGCTCCTCCTCCGGTCACTCACCCTCCTCCTCCCCTTGCTCTCCGCTCCTCCTCCAGTCACTCACCCTCCTCCTCCCCGGGCTCTCCGCTCCTCCTCCAGTCACTCACCCTCCTCCTCCCCGGGCTCTCCGCTCCTCCTCCAGTCACTCACCCTCCTCCTCCCCGGGCTCTCCGCTCCTCCTCCGGTCACTCACCCTCTTCCTCCCCTTGCTCTCCGCTCCTCCTCCGGTCACTCACCCTCCTCCTCCCCTTGCTCTCCGCTCCTCCTCCAGTCACTCACCCTCCTCCTCCCCGGGCTCTCCGCTCCTCCTCCAGTCACTCACCCTCCTCCTCCCCGGGCTCTCCGCTCCTCCTCCGGTCACTCACCCTCCTCCTCCCCGGGCTCTCCGCTCCTCCTCCGGTCACTCGCCCTCCTCCTCCCCGGGCTCTCCGCTCCTCCTCCAGTCACTCACCCTCCTCCTCCCCGGGCTCTCCGCTCCTCCTCCGGTCACTCACCCTCTTCCTCCCCTTGCTCTCCGCTCACTCACCCTCCTCCTCCCAGGCTCTCCGCTCCTCCTCCAGTCACTCACCCTCCTCCTCCCCGGGCTCTCCGCTCCTCCTCCGGTCACTCACCCTCCTCCTCCCCTTGCTCTCCGCTCCTCCTCCAGTCACTCACACTCACCCTCCTCCTCCCCGGGCTCTCCGCTCCTCCTCCAGTCACTCACCCTCCTCCTCCCCGGGCTCTCCGCTCCTCCTCCGGTCACTCACCCTCCTCCTCCCCGGGCTCTCCGCTCCTCCTCCGGTCACTCGCCCTCCTCCTCCCCGGGCTCTCCGCTCCTCCTCCGGTCACTCACCCTCCTCCTCCCAGGCTCTCCGCTCCTCCTCCGGTCACTCACCCTCCTCCTCCCCGGGCTCTCCGCTCCTCCTCCGGTCACTCACCCTCCTCCTCCCCGGGCTCTCCGCTCCTCCTCCGGTCACTCACCCTCCTCCTCCCCGGGCTCTCCGCTCCTCCTCCGGTCACTCGCCCTCCTCCTCCCCGGGCTCTCCGCTCCTCCTCCGGTCACTCACCCTCCTCCTCCCCGGGCTCTCCGCTCCTCCTCCGGTCACTCACCCTCCTCCTCCCCGGGCTCTCCGCTCCTCCTCCGGTCACTCACCCTCTTCCTCCCCTTGCTCTCCGCTCCTCCTCCGGTCACTCACCCTCCTCCTCCCCTTGCTCTCCGCTCCTCCTCCAGTCACTCACCCTCCTCCTCCCCGGGCTCTCCGCTCCTCCTCCAGTCACTCACCCTCCTCCTCCCCGGGCTCTCCGCTCCTCCTCCAGTCACTCACCCTCCTCCTCCCCGGGCTCTCCGCTCCTCCTCCGGTCACTCACCCTCTTCCTCCCCTTGCTCTCCGCTCCTCCTCCGGTCACTCACCCTCCTCCTCCCCTTGCTCTCCGCTCCTCCTCCAGTCACTCACCCTCCTCCTCCCCGGGCTCTCCGCTCCTCCTCCAGTCACTCACCCTCCTCCTCCCCGGGCTCTCCGCTCCTCCTCCGGTCACTCACCCTCCTCCTCCCCGGGCTCTCCGCTCCTCCTCCGGTCACTCGCCCTCCTCCTCCCCGGGCTCTCCGCTCCTCCTCCAGTCACTCACCCTCCTCCTCCCCGGGCTCTCCGCTCCTCCTCCGGTCACTCACCCTCTTCCTCCCCTTGCTCTCCGCTCACTCACCCTCCTCCTCCCAGGCTCTCCGCTCCTCCTCCAGTCACTCACCCTCCTCCTCCCCGGGCTCTCCGCTCCTCCTCCGGTCACTCACCCTCCTCCTCCCCTTGCTCTCCGCTCCTCCTCCAGTCACTCACCCTCCTCCTCCCCGGGCTCTCCGCTCCTCCTCCAGTCACTCACCCTCCTCCTCCCCGGGCTCTCCGCTCCTCCTCCGGTCACTCACCCTCCTCCTCCCCGGGCTCTCCGCTCCTCCTCCGGTCACTCGCCCTCCTCCTCCCCGGGCTCTCCGCTCCTCCTCCGGTCACTCACCCTCCTCCTCCCCGGGCTCTCCGCTCCTCCTCCGGTCACTCACCCTCCTCCTCCCCGGGCTCTCCGCTCCTCCTCCGGTCACTCACCCTCCTCCTCCCAGGCTCTCCGCTCCTCCTCCGGTCACTCACCCTCCTCCTCCCCGGGCTCTCCGCTCCTCCTCCGGTTACTCACCCTCCTCCTCCCCGGGCTCTCCGCTCCTCCTCCGGTCACTCACCCTCCTCCTCCGGTCACTCACCCTCCTCCTCCGCGGGCTCTCCGCTCCTCCCAGGCTCTCCGCTCCTCCTCCGGTCACTCACCCTCCTCCTCCCAGGCTCTCCGCTCCTCCTCCGGTCACTCACCCTCCTCCTCCCAGGCTCTCCGCTCCTCCTCCAGTCACTCACCCTCCTCCTCCCCGGGCTCTCCGCTCCTCCTCCGGTCACTCACCCTCCTCCTCCCAGGCTCTCCGCTCCTCCTCCAGTCACTCACCCTCCTCCTCCCCGGGCTCTCCGCTCCTCCTCCGGTCACTCACCCTCCTCCTCCCAGGCTCTCCGCTCCTCCTCCGGTCACTCACCCTCCTCCTCCCAGGCTCTCCGCTCCTCCTCCGGTCACTCACCCTCCTCCTCCCAGGCTCTCCGCTCCTCCTCCGGTCACTCACCCTCCTCCTCCCCGGGCTCTCCGCTCCTCCTCCGGTCACTCACCCTCCTCCTCCCCGGGCTCTCCGCTCCTCCTCCGGTCACTCACCCTCCTCCTCCCCGGGCTCTCCGCTCCTCCTCCGGTCACTCACCCTCCTCCTCCCCGGGCTCTCCGCTCCTCCCCAGGCTCTCCGCTCCTCCTCCGGTCACTCACCCTCCTCCTCCCCGGGCTCTCCGCTCCTCCCCAGGCTCTCCGCTCCTCCTCCGGTCACTCACCCTCCTCCTCCCCGGACTCTACGCTCCTCCTCCGGTCACTCACCCTCCTCCTCCCCGGGCTCTCCGCTCCTCCCCGGGCTCTCCGCTCCTCCTCCGGTCACTCACCCTCCTCCTCCCCGGGCTCTCCGCTCCTCCTCCGGTCACTCACCCTCCTCCTCCGCGGGCTCTCCGCTCCTCCCCGGGCTCTCCGCTCCTCCTCCGGTCACTCACCCTCCTCCTCCCCAGGCTCTCCGCTCCTCCTCCGGTCACTCACCCTCCTCCTCCCAGGCTCTCCGCTCCTCGGGGTGGCTCCTCCGGACGCTCCCCATGAATTCTGCGGGCACGGGCCGCATCCTGTCGTCCAGCCTCTGGGGGGCGCTGCTCTCCCGCTCATAGGCGTGCTGTGCCCGGCTGCAGTGGTCCCGGAGCTCCCGGGCGTCCAGCAGCCTCAGCTCCCCGAGCAATCCCTCCCGCTGCCCGGAGCCCAGCTCATCCCAGAAGCGCAGCAGCTGCTCCTGCCCGGCCTCCCGCAGCCTCCGCCGGACCTCCCGCTCACACTCCATGGCGCCGGCCCGTTACTATAGAAACCGGAGAGACTGCGGAGCCTCCAGTAACTATGGAGACCAGAAGTTCACTGATCACCTGAGGAACCCGGAGCGGGGGGCGGAGAAAGCCGGAACTGCGGGGGGCGGGCCCTCAGGCGTCACGTGACGAGCCTTCTCCATATAAATCACAGCCCCCACCAGTGTAGTAGACAGTACACAGCGGCCATAACCGTGTGAGGGGCACAGCTCCTGTAAATAACAGTGTCAGCCACAATAATAATAATAATAATAATAATGT
This sequence comes from Anomaloglossus baeobatrachus, assembly GCF_048569485.1. Lineage (NCBI taxonomy): Eukaryota > Metazoa > Chordata > Amphibia > Anura > Aromobatidae > Anomaloglossus > Anomaloglossus baeobatrachus. The sequence goes on along the minus strand of NC_134361.1, from coordinate 214,216,712 downwards.
AAGCTATAGCTCCCATAAGTGTCAGTCATGGCGCCCTCGTAGCACTGTCTCTCGTGGCGCCCTCATAGCGGTGTCTCTCACTGCGCCCTCATAGCGGTGTCTCTCACTGCGCCCTCATAGCGGTGTCTCTCACAGCGCCCTCATAGCGGTGTCTCTCACAGCGCCCTCATAGCGGTGTCTCTCACTGCGCCCTCATAGCGGTGTCTCTCACTGCGCCCTCGTAGCGGTGTTTCTCACAACGCCCTCATAGCGGTGTCTCTCACTGCGCCCTCATAGCGGTGTCTCTCACTGCGCCCTCGTAGCGGTGTCTCTCACTGCGCCCTCATAGCGGTGTCTCTCACTGCGCCCTCGTAGCAGTGTCTCTCGCGGCGCCCTCGTAGCGGTGTCTCTCGCGGCGCCCTCGTAGCGGTGTCTCTCGCGGCGCCCTCGTAGCGGTGTCTCTCACTGCGCCCTCGTAGCGGTGTCTCTCACTGCGCCCTCGTAGCGGTGTCTCTCGCGGCGCCCTCGTAGCGGTGTCTCTCGCGGCGCCCTCGTAGCGGTGTCTCTCGCGGCGCCCTCGTAGCGGTGTCTCTCGCAGCGCCCTCGTAGCGGTGTCTCTCGCAGCGCCCTCGTAGCGGTGTCTCTCACTGCGCCCTCGTAGCGGTGTCTCTCACTGCGCCCTCGTAGCGGTGTCTCTCACTGCGCCCTCGTAGCGGTGTCTCTCACTGCGCCCTCGTAGCGGTGTCTCTCACTGCGCCCTCGTAGCGGTGTCTCTCACTGCGCCCTCGTAGCGGTGTCTCTCACTGCGCCCTCGTAGCGGTGTCTCTCACAGCGCCCTTATAGCGGTGTCTCTCACTGCGCCCTCGTAGCAGTGTCTCTCACTGCGCCCTTATAGCGGTGTCTCTCACTGCGCCCTTGTAGCGGTGTCTCTTACTGCGCCCTCGTAGCGGTGTCTCTCACTGCGCCCTCGTAGCGGTGTCTCTCACAGCGCCCTCATAGCGGTGTCTCTCACTGCGCCCTTGTAGCGGTGTCTCTCACAGCGCCCTCATAGCGGTGTCTCTCACTGCGCCCTTGTAGTGGTGTCTCTCACAGCGCCCTCATAGCGGTGTCTCTCACTGCGCCCTTGTAGTGGTGTCTCTCACTGCGCCCTCGTAGCGGTGTCTCTCAGGGCGCCCTTGTAGCGGTGTCTCTCGTGGCGCCCTGGTAGCGGTGTTTCTCACTGCGCCCTTGTAGCGGTGTCGGTCACGGAGCCCCTGTAGGTGTCTGAAACGTCGTCCCCGTATCTTTGTCAGACATGGAGGCCTCCATAGTGGTGTAGGCCCCAGCACCTCATAGCGGTGTCTGTCCTGGCGTCCCGAAGTGGTTTTGGTCACTGCTCCCCCGTAGCGGTGTCGGTCACGGAGCCCATGTAGCGGTGTCGCTCACTGCTCCCCTGTAGTAGTTTCGGTCCTGGTGCCCCGAAGCAGTGTTGGTCATGGCACCCCCTAGCCGTATGGATCACTACTCCCCTGTAGCGGTGTCTGTCCCGGCGCCCCGTAGCAGTGTCAGTCAGTAGTTTTCCGTAGCGGTGTCGGTCACTGCTCCCATGTAGATTTTGCGGTCCTGGCGCCCCGTAGTGGTGTTGGTCACTGCTCCCCTGTAGCGGTGTCGGTCACTGCTCCCATGTAAATTTTTCGGTCCTGGCTCCCCGTAGTGGTGTTGGTCACTGCTCCCCCATAGCAGTGTCGGACACGCTTCCACCGTACAGAGGTGGTCGCCCAGTTCTTCTCAGGCCATGCCTAATATTTGGGCTCATTGAGGCCGGTTTGCGTCCTGGAGAGGTCCTGGCTCCAGCCCAGTGGTCATTGCTGACACAGGCCGGCCCGAGGGTTACGCTTATCCCGATCTTTGGGGAGGGTCTCGTCTCCACCTGTAAATAGCGTTATTCCTGCTTCAGCATTCACACCCCTGTCCTGCAGAGAATACAGGGGTCTTTGTGCAGGATTGTGGGGGCCGCAGCCAACATCCGCCCTGCGCAAACATTCCCTGCAGAGAGTGGACGTCAGGACAGAGCCAAATCCACAGAAATAACATGTTCCGCAGCTCCGAGCCAAGAGGTTCAGAATATAGAAGATGGATTTAAAGGGGAACTCCACTGTATAAGATCTCAGACATTCTCCAATCACACCTAGAGCTTCCTGCTGGTTTCCTGTGTATAAGATCTTAGAGATGGGGGGGGGGCTGTCGTGTGACCACCTCTGAAGAGGTGCCCGAATGCACATGACTGGGTGGGCGGATCTAGAGGGAGAAGGCGGGACAAACTCCATCTTGTATTGCTGCTGATGGTGGTCTCTATATAGCAGGAGCCCCCTTTTACGCAGCTTTATAGGGTCTCACACTACTTGTCACACCCCGGGGGGCCGTGGATATCAATCCCTTTATTTCAGCGCACAATATAGTCTGTGTTACACTAAATATATTTCACCCATCCAGCAGCAAAGGCCAAAATAATGGAGGATTAACAAGAAAAATGTGCAGCACATGGACATCGATACTAAAACTGGATCTAGGGACCCCTTAGGTGGGAGCGGCACTGGACCTGGGGACCCCTTAGGTGGGACCAGTACTGGACCTGGGGCCCCATTAGGTGCGACCGGCACTGGACCTGGGGTCCCCTTCGGTTGGTCAGGCACTGGATCTGGGGTCCCCTTCGGTGGGAGCGGCACTGGACCTGTGGTCTCCTTTGGTGGGAGCAGCACTGGACCTTGGGTCCACTTTGGTGGGAGTGGAACTGGACCTGGGGTCCCCTTTGGTGGGTCCGGCGCTGGACCTGGGGTCCCCTTCGGTGGGGCCGGCACTGGACCTGGGGTCCCCTTTCGTGGGCCCGGCACTGGACCTGGGGTCCCCTTCGGTGGAAGTGGAACTGGACCTAGGGTCCCCTTCGGTGGGATCGACACCGGACCTGGGGTCCCCTTCGGTGGGACCGGCACCGGACCTGGGGTCCCCTTTCGTGGGCCCGGCACTGGACCTGGGGTCCCCTTTGGTGGGTCCGACGCTGGACCTGGGGTCCCCTTCGGTGGGGCCGGCACTGGACCTGGGGTCCCCTTTCGTGGGCCCGGCACTGGACCTGGGGTCCCCTTCAGTGGAAGTGGAACTGGACCTAGGGTCCCCTTCGGTGGGACCGGCACCGGACCTGGGGTCCCCTTCGGTGGGACCGGCACCGGACCTGGGGTCCCCTTCGGTGGGACCGGCACCGGACCTGGGGTCCCCTTCGGTGGGACCGGCATCGGACCTGGGGTCCTCTTTTAAAAAAAACAAACAAACTTGCCTATTGGCTCCTTTACCTTTTAGCTTTACTCACCCTCCCCAGATCCAGCGTCATCTTGTGTGCTGCCCTGTTTTCCATTGTTCTCAAATCAGTGAGCTCATGGACCAGGGGAGGGTGATTAAGGAAAAGTTTCTTTGTTATTTTATCTTGCCTATGGGCAAAAATAGTTTTTTTTTCAAAGGGAACAACTCCTTTAATGCAACATTTGGTAAAAGGTGCAAAATTAGACAACCATGAAATGAAAAATAGTGATCCCCAGCCCAGGGCATGATGGGAGTTGTAGTTTTGTACCAGCCTCCCGTTGGGAATCACTGTCCATAGGTGCGTCCAGTCTATCTACCACCATATATCACTATATACCGAGGCAAACTAGGGACCTGGAAAAGATCTACTAGCAGCGGTATCGGAAGTCACCCAGCTTTTCCAAAAACGGATGAAGAATTGACCGATTTTCAGTTCCTATATGAAGTATTGGGGATAGCGGAGGTTTTGGGGATAGCGGAGATTTTGGGATGTTTTGCAATATTCTCGGCTTTACATTGACTATAATGGCTACACACACGGAGGAAAGGAGGGATTATATGAAGCCCACTGCCCTTCAGTTCTGCCGGGTCCCCCAATCCATTGCCCCCCTTTTCCTTTCACAGCTTGGTGGTCTTCTGTAGGTAGATGGTGCTCTGCTTTTGCATGTAGGGGTTGGAGTATCCTCCCTCCTCTTTGTTGGCCGTCCTCAGACATCTCCAGATAAAAAATAGCACGACGTCCAGCAGCAACTCGAAGAACTCCGCCAGGGTGCACACGGAGAAGCCCACCCACAGGCCCACCAAGCCCCCCATATTAGAGATCAGATTGATTTCCTGTAAAAAAAAAAGAGAGAATTATATCAGTCAGCACCGCTCTAGTCACATCCAAAGCTGCAATCAAAATGTGTGCAGATGATATCATTGCTCCTGTGTGACCTGGACCCCCATTGTCCACATATACATTACGTATGTGTATATTTTCGGCTCAGTCCTCACCGTCATGGACGGCTCCTCTTCTATCAGCTCGAAGTTGAGTTGTTTGAAGTAAACCACGACCTTCACAAAGTTATCCCTGGGGAAAATCACAGATTTGGGAACATTTTTAAAGGGCCGGTAACCTTAATATCAGCGGCTTCTAATAATGCAGGATCCTGAGGAGGCAGATAACAGAGAGCAATAGACTGCATTTGATGTTGCAGCCAGTGGATACCTGATAAGTGCCGGATCGTCGGCCACATCTTTCATTTGTCCGCCCCATTCCTTCAGGTCCTTGGAGAAATTTTCCTGCAAACAGAAAAGTTGTTTTCAGCCTCTACAGTCAGCCTCGAGGGTCATTTGGATAAAATTGGCCGGACAATGCCGGGGACCCCAGACATGACACTTACGATAAAAGCGGTGGACGGCCACTGGGACCCCGACACGGTCAGCTCATAGATCTCCTCCCTGTATAAGGAAGCAAAGAATAGAACTGTCTGTACATGGGAAAGTGGCGACACGGTGGTCCCTATAGTCCAAACACACCTCCCCCGAAAGTGAAGAGGACCCCGGCGCACGGATTTGTAAAAGTACAGGGTCTGATCTCAAGTCTATATTTATGGGTCTGGGGTCAGAATTCAGGGTCTGGTCTCGGGTCTATATTTATGGGTCTGGGGTCAGAATTTAGGGTCTGGTCTCAGGTCTATATTTATGGGTCTAGGGTCAGAATTCAGGGTCTGGTCTCAGGTCTATATTTATAGGTCTTGGGTCGGAATTTAGGGTCTGGTCTCCAGTCTATATTTATGGGTCTGGGGGTCAGAATTTAGGATCTGGTCTCAGGTCTATATTTATGGGTCTGGGGGTCAGAATTTAGGATCTGGTCTCAGGTCTATATTTATGGGTCTGGGGTCAGAATTTAGGCTCTGGTCTCAGGTTTATGTTTATGGATCTGGGATCAGAATTCAGGGTCTGGTATTGGGCCTATATTTATGGGTCTAGGGTCAGAATTTAGGCTCTGGTCTCAGGTCCATATTTATGGGTCTGGGGTCAGAATTTAGGGTCGAGCCTCATGTCTATATTTATGGGTTTAGAGTCTGGTCTCTGGTCTATATTTATGGGTCTGGGGTCAGAATTTAGGGTTGAGCCTCATGTCTATATTTAGGGGTTTAGAGTCTGGTCTCTGGTCTATATTTATGGGTCTGGGGTCAGAATTTAGGGTCGAGCCTCAGGTCTATATTTATGGGTTTAGGGTCTGGTCTTGGGTCTATATTTATGGGTCTGGGGTCAGAATTCAGGGTCTGGTATTGGGTCTATATTTATGGGTCTAGGGTCAGAATTTAGGCTCTGGTCTCAGGTCCATATTTATGGGTCTGGGGTCAGAATTTAGGGTCGAGCCTCAGGTCTATATTTATGGGTTTAGGGTCTGGTCCCGGGTCTATATTTATGGGTCTGGGGTCAGAATTTAGGGTTGAGCCTCATGTCTATATTTAGGGGTTTAGAGTCTGGTCTCGGGTCTATATTTATGGGTCTGGGGTCAGAATTTAGGGTCGAGCCTCAGGTCTATATTTATGGGTTTAGGGTCTGGTCTCGGGTCTATATTTATGGGTCTGGGGTCAGAATTTAGGGTCTGGTCTCGGGTCCATATTTATGGGTCTGGGGTCAGAATTTAGGGTCGAGCCTCAGGTCTATATTTATGGGTTTAGGGTCTGGTCTTGGGTCTATATTTATGGGTCTAGGGTCAGAATTTAGGGTCTGGTCTCAGGTCCATATTTATGGGTCTGGGGTCAGAATTTAGGGTCGAGCCTCAGGTCTATATTTATGGGTTTAGGGTCTGGTCTCGGGTCTATATTTATGGGTCTGGGGTCAGAATTTAGGGTCTGGTCTCAGGTTTATGTTTATGGGTCTGGGGTCAGAATTCAGGGTCTGATCTCAGGTCTATATTTATGGCTCTGGAGTCTGAATTCAGGGATTCGTTGTGAGGTCTGAATTAATTTGGGGTATGGTCTCAGATCTGTAGGGGTCTGGTTTAGGGTCTGGCGTTTGCGTACACCCCCGTTTCTCCTCTTCCTCCTCCGTGGTGCGGGTTACTGGCTCTGACCGGACATCAGTCAGGTGTGGGAGGACGGTGGCTTAACCACGTACCTCAGGGGGCTTCCATATCCCCCTACCCACAGGTCAGATTCCTGCGTTCCCCCTGGTTCTGGGACAGATAAGACCACTAGGCGGCTATATTGGAGGAGACCTCGCGGTCTTGTGACCATTAACCCCTCGTCTTCCTCCCGTCTCTCGGAGCCGCAGACTCGTCATGTGATACTGAAAAGCAGAATTGGCTAAACCGTCGTGTCAGCTGGAAACAGGAAACTCCAGACCCCGGGCCACGTGCTCCGCGCCGACACGTTTCATGACCCAGCGATCAATCACATCCTTATCCAGATGGGACATGTCCTTCAGACTTTTGCTAAGTGCATGCTGGGAGTTGTAGTTCCCCTGGCAGGTGGAGGATGGGTGCAGTTCACTTACGTGCACTGTAGGGGGCAGTGACAGTTCAGTTCATCGTGCGCAAATTTAAATTCATAAAGCTTCACGCAGTCACCTGGAAGAGAAAGACGCAACGATCAGAGCAGACACTTCCCACCTGGCTGATAACAGAGAGCAAAAGAGAGAGTGATACAGTAATGGAGTGACCGTACGGACGGTGGCGTTGCTGAGGTTGCACTTCGGGTTCCCCAGCTCCTTCGGACACGCAAACTCCCAGTGCGTGCAGCCGCAGTTGTCGATGATGTTCTGCTGGGCGCACGTCCGTTTACAGGCCTGCGGGCGACAGGGACACAGACCGCGGATTACTTGTTTCCCATTACTGACAGCAAGCAGAGATCTTACAAATGCAAACAATCCCTTTTACAGGGATAAAGCTTCATCAGCCTAAGACTCGACGGCGTCATCCAGGATACACAATCTGTCTGCTTTCTTACACAACAGCGCCTCCCCTGTCTGCAGGTTGTGTCTGGTACTGCAGCTCAGCGCCATTCACTTCAGTACCAGATGTGACCCCGTGCGCTGAGGTTTCTGAGAGCTGATGTGGGGGAGGGGGGGTGGGATTCTTGAAGCCCGGTTATGTGAATGGTGCCATTATCTGCCGCTGACCTCGCGCGTGTATCCAGCACCGTATACGTCCTTATAGAAGTTCTTGATGTTCTCCCCCTCCGTGCACTGACTGATGTACGGGGATTTCAGCCGCTCAATGTGAACCTGCAAAACAAAAAAGAAAATCGATCCAATCGCCGAGCACAATGCCGAGCCGTACATCACCAAGCACAATGCCGAGCCGTACATCACCAAGCACAATGCCGAGCCGTACATCACCAAGCACAATGTCGAGCCATACATCACCAAGCACAATGCCGAGCCATACATCACCAAGCACAATGCCGAGCCGTACATCACCAAGCACAATGCCGAGCCGTACATCACCAAGCACAATGCCGAGCCATACATCACCAAGCACAATGCCGAGCCGTACATCACCAAGCACAATGCCGAGCCCTACATCACCAAGCACAATGCCGAGCCGTACATCACCAAGCACAATGCCGAGCCGTACATCACCAAGCACAATGCCGAGCCGTACATCACCAAGCACAATGCCGAGCCGTACATCACCAAGCACAATGCCGAGCCGTACATCACCAAGCACACTGCCGAGCCGTACATCACCAAGCACAATGCCGAGCCCTACATCACCAAGCACAATGCCGAGCCCTACATCACCAAGCACAATGCCGAGCCCTACATCACCAAGCACAATGCCGAGCCCTACATCACCAAGCACAATGCTGAGACATACATCACCAAGCACAATGCCGAGCCGTACATCACCAAGCACAATGCTGAGCCGTACATCACCAAGCACAATGCCGAGCCCTACATCACCAAGCACAATACCGAGCCATACATCACCAAGCACAATGCCGAGCCGCACATCACCAAGCACAATGCCGAGTCGTACATCACCAAGCACAATGCCGAGCCGTACATCACCAAGCACAATGCCGAGCCGTACATCACCAAGCACAATGCCGAGCCCTACATCACCAAGCACAATGCTGAGACATACATCACCAAGCACAATGCTGAGCCGTACATCACCAAGCACAATGCCGATCCGTCCATCACCAAGCACAATGCCAAGCCATACATCACCAAGCACAATGCCGATCCGTACATCACCAAGCACAATGCCAAGCCATACATCACCAAGCACAATGCCGAACCGTACATCACCAAGCACAATGCCGAGCCGTACATCACCAAGCACAATGCCGAGCCATACATCAAGCACAATGCCGAGCTGCACATCACCAAGCACAATGCCGAGCTGCACATCACCAAGCACAATGCCGAGCCATACATCAAGCACAATGCCGAGCTGCACATCACCAAGCACAATGCCGATCCGTACATCACCAAGCACAATGCCGAGCCGTACATCACCAAGCACAATGCCGATCCGTACATCACCAAGCACAATGCCGAGCCGTACATCACCAAGCACAATGCCGAGCCATACATCACCAAGCACAATGCCGAGCCATACATCATCAAGCACATTGCCGAGCCGTACATCACCAAGCACAATGCCGAGCCGTACATCACCAAGCACAATACCGTGCCGTACATCACTAAGCACAATGTCGAGCCGTACATCACCAAGCACAATGCCGAGCCGTACATCACCAAGCACAATGCCGAGCCGTACATCACCAAGCACAATGCCGAGCCGTACATCACCAAGCACAATGCCGAGCCGTACATCACCAAGCAGAATGCCGAGCTGTACATCACCAAGCACAATGCCGAGCCGTACATCACCAAGCACAATGCCGAGCCGTACATCACCAAGCGCAATGCCGAGCCGTACATCACCAAGCACAATGCAGAGCCGTACATCACCAAGCACAATGCCGAGCCGTACATCACCAAGCACAGTGCCTGAGACTCATTCGAGGAGACATGTTCTGTGCAGGGATGGATCGCACTTCTCTATCTGTGTCTGATGGAGGAGTCTGGGTTTGGTGATGGAGGACGTTACCCCCTGACTGCATTGTGCCCACTGTACATATGGTGAAGAAGGATGATGCTCGGGACTGTTGTCTCAGTGATGGGTCAGTACAAGAAATGGTAGAAAATTGTAGCTTCAGCTTTGTGGGAACAGTTTGGGGACGGTAATTTTCTGTTCCCCATGATTATTACCAGTGCACAAGCTTAGAGGGAGAACATGACACCGCACAGAGCCCGGCCCCCTCCTATAATGAAGACTGTGAGCCCCGACCCCAGCCTCATCCTATAATGGAGATTATGAGCCTGGCCCCCCAAACATCAGGGTCACCTTACAAATGCGCTTCTAGATGAAGGGGCAAAATTTCCCACAGACACCTCCAAAATCCTGTAGAAATCATTCCCAGAAGAGCAGGAGAGGCCGACTCCATATTAATGTGTATGGATGTAGGATGGGGGGACTGAGAACCTCTTGGAGTTAGGGACATTTCCCTATACAGCGGCCACTATGATTGTTTGCTTATGACCAGGGCGCCATCTAGTGGCCGGTATGGGGAAACACATCTTTTTGGAATCTACCTCTTATTGGTTATTCCTATAGTGAGGCTAGGGGGGTAAATATAAGGTTATATCAGTGCCATGAGGGGGTCCTGAAGGTCCTTCTGCCACATAAAGGGCCAGCAGTACCACAAATGTCATCCACACAGCTACAAGGGTAGCGGCTGCCCTCCACTAGTGGATGCGGGGCTTGTATATCATGGAGGGGGACTATTCATCTGCTATGGGGACCTTGAAGTGACTCCAAATTTTGTAAGCCATGAAAGGGTTATAGATTGAGGATGGACGGCCTCTGTCCTCAGCGGCAGAATAACCGTGGCCCACTGTGATCTTTACTGTGAGGGACCAGAGACTGCTGTGATCTTTACTATGAGGGACCAGAGGCTGCTGGGATCTTTACTATGAGGGACCAGAGGCTGCTGTGATCTTTACTGTGAGGGACCAGAGGCTGCTGGGATCTTTACTATGAGGGACCAGAGGCTGCTGGGATCTTTACTATGAGGGACCAGAGGCTGCTGTGATCTTTACTATGAGGGACCAGAGGCTGCTGTGATCTTTACTATGAGGGACCAGAGGCTGCTGGGATCTTTACTATGAGGGACCAGAGGCTGCTGTGATCTTTACTATGAGGGACCAGAGGCTGCTGTGATCTTTACTGTGAGGGACCAGAGGCTGCTGGGATCTTTACTATGAGGGACCAGAGGCTGCTGGGATCTTTACTATGAGGGACCAGAGGCTGCTGTGATCTTTACTATGAGGGACCAGAGGCTGCTGGGATCTTTACTATGAGGGACCAGTGGATGCTGTGATCTTTACTATGAGGGACCAGTGGATGCTGTGATCTTTACTATGAGGGACCAGAGGCTGCTGTGATCTTTACTATGAGGGACCAGAGGCTGCTGTGATCTTTACTATGAGGGACCAGAGGCTGCTGTGATCTTTACTATGAGGGACCAGAGGCTGCTGGGATCTTTACTATGAGGGACCAGTGGATGCTGTGATCTTTACTATGAGGGACCAGAGGCTGCTGGGATCTTTACTATGAGGGACCAGTGGATGCTGTGATCTTTACTATGAGGGGCCAGAGGCTGCTGGGATCTTTACTATGAGGGACCAGTGGATGCTGTGATCTTTACTATGAGGGACCAGAGGATGCTGTGATCTTTACTATGAGGGACCAGTGGATGCTGTGATCTTTACTATGAGGGACCAGTGGATGCTGTGATCTTTACTATGAGGGACCAGAGGCTGCTGTGATCTTTACTATGAGGGACCAGTGGATGCTGTGATCTTTACTATGAGGGACCAGAGGCTGCTGTGATCTTTACTATGAGGGACCAGAGGCTGCTGGGATCTTTACTATGAGGGACCAGTGGATGCTGTGATCTTTACTATGAGGGACCAGAGGCTGCTGGGATCTTTACTATGAGGGACCAGAGGCTGCTGGGATCTTTACTATGAGGAACCAGAGGCTGCTGGGATCTTTACTATGAGGAACCAGTGGCTGCTGTGATCTTTACTATGAGGGACCAGAGGCTGCTGTGATCTTTACTATGAGGAACCAGAGGCTGCTGGGATCTTTACTATGAGGAACCAGTGGCTGCTGTGATCTTTACTATGAGGAACCAGTGGCTGCTGTGATCTTTACTATGAAGAACCAGAGGCTGCTGTGATCTTTACTATGAGGGACCAGAGGCTGCTGTGATCTTTACTATGAGGGACCAGAGGCTGCTGTGATCTTTACTATGAGGAACCAGAGGCTGCTGTGATCTTTACTATGAGGGACCAGAGGCTGCTGGGATCTTTACTATGAGGGACCAGTGGATGCTGTGATCTTTACTATGAGGGACCAGAGGCTGCTGGGATCTTTACTATGAGGGACCAGAGGCTGCTGGGATCTTTACTATGAGGGACCAGTGGATGCTGTGATCTTTACTATGAGGAACCAGTGGCTGCTGTGATCTTTACTATGAGGAACCAGAGGCTGCTGTGATCTTTACTATGAGGAACCAGAGGCATCCTCTATCAGATTAGTGAGGACAGGAGAGAACGGCGGAGGACATAGACCTCTGTATGAGATCTGTTATGTGACACTGGCCCTTTAAGGCAGGGTGTTACCTTCATCATGCCGATATCGGTTTCGGCTCCGGGTGGGACATTGACACCTTCATCCTCGGGGAACGGCATCTGGTTGTGCTCGTGAATGAGGAGACGGATGCCGGCGGAGTGCGTCATGTCCCGCACGTATTCAATCTGCTGGATGAACAGCTCCAGGTGCAGACCTGCCGGACAGATGGACGGGTCAGCGCCAAAATCCATAGGAGAAGAAGGGGTCCAGGTTCATGTCTATCCTCCAGTAACTACAGAGCCCTTTTCTGGCGCCATTGAGTCCCCCTGTAAACCACATATTAATCTTGTGCACTCTGTCCCAGATTTTGCCCCAAATCCTGGCTGTAGTATAGCGCAGTAAGTCCATGCTTCCACGTGCACAAAAACACCAATAATGCAACGTGTGACTCTCGCCTAACCCAGCTTTCCCAGAAATGGATAAACTCAGGATTTCCATCCCAGCGCCCTCCCCTTCTGGTGAGCCTGGCACTCTCTTTGGGGGATTCTTACCGTACATAAACCCCGCTTTGGTGATGTTGAGCGGCACGGAGCTCCCCGGGTTCCCTCGATAATCCGTCGGCTTCAGGGAGTTGAACGTGTAACAATTCCCAAATTTATAGTTAATAAAACTGGAGAAGTAACTAGAAAGGAAGAAAAATCAGAAAACGTGGTAAAAATCGAGCACGACGGTCCAGCTCGGACAATCCTGTAGGAAAATACCGGAAAGTTCGGAAAGTTTCTCATGGACTTTATTGGGCCAATTTATCATTGGGCTTTTTGCACCTCATTTCTGGAAGAAAAATAGTATAAATCTGCAGTCACATGTTGTGGCGGTTTGGCTGCGTTCACATGTCGTGGTGGTTTGGCTGCGGTCACATGTCGTGGCGATTTGGCTGCGTTCACATGCGGCGGTTTGGCTGCGGTCACATGTCGTGGCGGTTTGGCAGCGGTCACATGTCGTGGTGGTTTAGCTGCGGTCACATGTCGTGGCGGTTTGGCTGCGTTCACATGTGGCGCTTTGGCTGTGTTCACATGTCGTGGTGGTTTGGCTGCGGTCACATGTCGTCGCGGTTTGACTGCGGTCACATGTCGTGGCGGTTTGGCTGCAGTCACATGTCGTGGTGGTTTGGCTGCAGTCACATGTCGTGGCGGTTTGGCTGCGGTCACATGTCGTGGCGGT